>NC_084746.1:23605670-23735670 GCF_033978785.1 Entelurus aequoreus
CTGATGAAATACACCAAAATAGTATGTCTATATATAGTTCTAAACATGCTACAATTCATAAACTGACCATAAAACATGCTTTTATTTTGTGAAAGTATAATTTTGCGGCCATATTTGACGCACTTTCCTGCAGTGTTTTGTGACGAGCAGGCGGCCTAAAATGCACCAAAAGGCTAAAAAAAATGTAAAAAAATACACAGAACAACCCAAAAATATAATTTTAACCTTATTTTTTCCGAAATCTTCCTTAACTTTGGACCAACAATCACGGAAAAAATTGTGACTTGTGTCATCTTTCTCTATGTAATATGCGAAGTGAGTAAGAGTATTTTTGTATTTCTTTCCTCATATTTCTGCACAATAACTCCGATATGGTAACACTGGCGAGCAGTCGAGAATATGGTGTGTTTTTTTGTCAAGAACATATTATGCCTCATTCATTATTGACATACGTACGTATTTCTTGTCACTTTATGTAGTATATTTGTTATTAGATTTCCAGTTCATTTTCTCACCTACACCCAAAATGTGGTTTCTTTTACTATTTCAATGTCCGTCTATTTGTATTTGTGTTTCACTTTCTCTTCTGCTGTTACAGAATTGCATTATTTTAGTTTTATTAAGATTCAAAGATGGTCTGTTTTTCTCAAACCGTCTCTTTAAAGGTCTACTGAAATGAAATGTTTTTATTTAAACGGGGATAGCAGATCCATTCTATGTGTCATACTTGATCATTTCGCGATATTGCCATATTTTTGCTAAAAGGATTTAGTAGAGAACATCGACGATAAAGTTCGCAACTTTCGGTCGCTGATAAAAAAAAGCCTTGCCTGTACCGGAAGTAGCGCGACGTCACAGGTTGAAAGGCTCCTCCCATTTCCCCATTGTTTACAATGCAGCGAGAGCCATTCGGACAGAGAAAGCGACGATTACCCCATTAATTTGAGCGAGGATGAAAGATTTGTGGATGAGGAACGTGAGTGTGAAGGACTAGAGTGCAGTGCAGGACGTATCTTTTTTCGCTCTGACCGTAACTTAGGTACAAACTGGCTCATTGGATTCCACACTCTCTCATTTTTCTATTGTGGATCACGGATTTGTATTTTAAACCACCTCGGATACTATATCCTCTTGAAAATGAGAGTCGAGAATGTGAAATGGACATTCACAGTGACTTTTATCTCCACGACAATACATCGGCGAAGCTCTTTAGCTAAGGAGCTAACGTGATAGCATCGTGCTTAACTGCAGATAGAAACAAAATAAATAAACCCCTGACTGGAAGGATAGACAGAAAATCAACAATACTATTATTTATACGGTTAATGCTTTCCAGGCTGGCGAAGCTTAACAATGCTGTTGCTAACGACGCCATTGAAGCTAACTTAGCAATGGGACCTCACAGAGCTATGCTAAAAACATTAGCTATCCACCTACGCCAGCCCTCATCTGCTCATCAACACCCGTGCTCACCTGCGTTCCAGCGATCAACGGAGCGACGAAAGACTTCACCCGATCATAGATGCGGTCGGCGGCCCGGAGACAGAGGAAGTCAAAATGAGGTCGGCGGCTAGCGCGTCTGCTATCCATCTCAAATCCTCCTGGTTGTGTTGCTGTAGTCCGCCGCTAATACACCGATCCCACCTACAACTTTGTTCTTTGCAGTCTTCATTGTTCCTTAAACAAATTGCAAAAGATTCCAAACACAGATGTCCAGAATACTGTGGAATTTTGAGATGAAAACAGAGCTTTTTGTATTGGATTCAATGGGGTCCGAATACTTCCGTTTCAACGATTGACGTCACGCGCATACGTCATCATACATAGACGTTTTCAACCGGAAGTTTAGCGGGAAAATTAAAATTGCACTTTATAAGTTAACCCGGCCGTATTGGCATGTTAAAATTTCATCATTGATATATAAACTATCAGACTGCGTGGTCGGTAGTAGTGGGTTTCAGTAGGCCTTTAATGTATTCATGTCTTCTGTGATTATTTGTATTACCTTCTGTGTGTTTTCTCTTGAACAAAACACAGACGATGTGTTGTGTGTTTACAAGACGTTGTAATCGCTGGCTCTCCAGTGTTGATGGCGAACCTTCACTTGCCATACTTGTTCACTGCTCGCTGTACATATCCTACCAAGTCAGACCTACACTGTTTCAATGTCCATTTCTCAGATGATGCAATTGTTGATGACTGAAGTGCTCATATCAACCAAACCTAAACCCCCCCCCCCCCCCCACACACACACACACACCTCCACAACCACCCCCGGATTGTAAATAATGTAAATAATTCAATGTATATACTCTGATGATTAACTTGTGTAATGACTGTATTATGATGATAGTATATATTTGTACCATGAATTGATTTACGTGGACCCCGACTTAAACAAGTTGAAAAACGTATTCAGGTGTTACCATTTAGTGGTCAATTGTACGGAATATGTACTGTACTGTGCAACCTACTAATAAAAGTTTCAATCAATCAATCAATCAGTCTTCTTTCTGCATTGTGGGGAAAATGTCCACAATTCTTGCGAGTGGAGCAGCCCCGTGCTGCACAACAGGGCATTTTGACGCGGCGAAAAAGTAACGAGAGTGCCTTTTGACTAATCATTGAGGAGATCGCCAAAAACCGAGTTGGCCATACTCCCTTTCTAAAGTCATAGAGATGTTTCTTAAGCGCAACAATTATTAATGAAAGTGGTGAAGCTGTATTTTCATTGGCACTTTAATTGTATTGACAGTTTGTTTAAGAAATATATAATGCTGTTATTAATTTAGTTAGAATGTATTTTTTTTTAGCACTGAGTAATTGTTTGGTGTTTATCTCTGGCACTCACTTTATTGTTGCCTCTTTTTGCGCTGCTCTCTAAAATCTAAATAATGGAATTGATTAACTTGCCTCTCAACGAACTTGACAAGATCTCAGGTTTCGGTGGAACCTGCTTGTCCTAGGAAAACGGTTGTTGCTAGACACACAGACTCTTGGGAGAAGAGGAGTGCCGCGTGCCTGGCGACCCTTTCGAGGACGTTGAAGATAGCTACCTATTCGGAATTATGACAGCAGAACACATGCTGATTGGAGTAAGTGTACCTCTGGTTTGCTGACAAATTGAAAGATGCTGGCAGCCATTTACTCCAAAGCTGCCACAAATGATTGGAGGATGTGGGCAGAACTGTGGACACTCTTGTGATTTGGATAACATCAAACCATCTGCCATGCGGGATGAATTTGAGGACCAGAAGTAAACAATTAAGAATGAAAAGAAAAATAAATGTTCCCTCGCTAACACAAACATTGTAATTTGGATGTTTTCCATGGCTTTGAGACTCTCTGAAGAATAGTGCAGTGAATACACAACAAACCCCTTTCCTGTCTCTCGTGGACACACACCTGTTGTGGACTTTGGACTGACTGGCGGTTGCGAGAGCACGAAGGTTGCAGAACAGAGAGACAATGCAGGCTTACACACACACACATACACATGCATGCATTCACAAAAAATACACGCCACACACATACCTCACCAGCCATCCCAGGCCTTTGACCCCACGTGGTATGATAGGCAAAGCAGCGCCCGTAGTAGCTGGCAGCTTCGGGCCGGATGCCCACCCCCTGACCCCTCGTTGCAAGTCTCGAGTTGTATGTTGTAATATGTATATGTACTTTGTTATCAAGTTGTTTTTTCTCACTCCAGTCTGGGCCCAGTCTGAGATTTACTTTTTTTTTTACTCATCCTCCCCCAGCATCTACCTTTTCCCACCTTTTACGGGGCGCCGTATGTGGCGATCCATCAGTGTTCCTGTTCTGTAACTCAGTGTTTGTCTAATCTTGAACAGGTTTGTGCTGAATACAACATTTTTGTTGTTTTTGTGCAATGACAATATCAATCAATCAATCAAAGTTTACTTATATAGCCCTAAATCACAGGTGTCTCAAAGGGCTGCACAAGCCACAACGACATCCTCGGCTCAGATCCCACATCAGGGCAAGAAAAACTCAACCCAATGGGATGACAATGAGAAACCTTGGAGGGGACCGCAGATGTGGGGACCACCCTGGGCGACCGGTGCAATGGACATCGAGTGGATCTAGCATGATATTGTGAGAGACCAGTCCATAGTGGATCTAGCATAATAGTGTGAGAGTACAGTCCATAGTGGATCTAACATAATAGTGTGAGAGTCCAGTCCATAGTGGATCTAACATACTGTAATGGTGTGAGAGTACAGTCCATAGTGGATGTTCAAACCCCGTTTCCATATGAGTTGGGAAATTGTGTTGGATGTAAATATAAACGGAATACAATGATTTGCAAATAATTTTCAACCCATATTCAGTTGAATATGCTACAAAGACAACATATTTGATGTTCAAACTGATAAACATTTTTTTTTTGCAAATAATCATTAACTTTAGAATTTGATCCCAGCAACACGTGACTAAGAAGTTGGGAAAGGTGGCAATAAATACTGATAAAGTTGAGGAATGCTCATCAAACACTTATTTGGAACATCCCACAGGTGTGCAGGCTATTTGGGAACAGGTGGGTGCTATGATTGGGTATAAAAACAGCTTCCCAAAAAATGCTCAGTCTTTCACAAGAAAGGATGGGGCGAGGTACACCCCTTTGTCCACAACTGCGTGAGCAAATAGTCAAACAGTTTAAGAACAACATTTCTCAAAGTGCAATTGCAAGAAATTTAGGGATTTCAACATCTACGGTCCATAATATCATCAAAAGGTTCAGAGAATCTGGAGAAATCACTCCACGTAAGCGGCATGGCCGGAAACCAACATTGAATTACCGTGACCTTCGATCCCTCAGACGGCACTGTATCAAAAACGGACATCAATCTCTAAAGGATATCACCACATGGGCTCAGGAACACTTCAGAAAACCACAGTCACTAAATACAGTTTGTCGCTACATCTGTAAGTGCAAGT
Organism: Entelurus aequoreus; assembly: GCF_033978785.1. Classification (NCBI taxonomy): domain Eukaryota; kingdom Metazoa; phylum Chordata; class Actinopteri; order Syngnathiformes; family Syngnathidae; genus Entelurus; species Entelurus aequoreus. The sequence continues at coordinate 23,610,630 of NC_084746.1, forward strand.
TAAAGCTCTACTATGCAAAGCGAAAGCCATTTATCAACAACATCCAGAAACACCACCGGCTTCTCTGGGCCCGAGATCATCTAAGATGGACTCATGCAAAGTGGAAAAGTGTTCTGTGGTCTGACGAGTCCACATTTCAAGGCAAGATGGCGGCGCATGGTATGCTGCGGCTATGCTAACGCTCTTGGGAGTGTAGAGCGATTTTGCAAAAAACACCCGTCATTTCTGTCAATTTCATGGCTGGCTCAAAGCGTGAACACTCTGTGATCACATACGACCGACAGACAATTCTGGATGTGGATGGATCGGGTCGTTATAGACTGAAAGATGCATGTACGGTGGACCTCCTCGCTAGCATGGGAATACTTCGTGGGCTACATCGAGCGGCCTTTGTAGGAGTGGAGTCAAGTGCTAGCGGTGACCGCCAATGGAGACGACATAAGCGGTGCGAGCGGAAGCAGAAGCGGGGATGCCGAGCTGGGCTAACAACAAAGAGAAAAGCTAACCAAAGAAGCGTGGAGTCTCCGGGTAAGAAGCCATTCAAACTAGAACTAGCCGGCGTCAGGCTGGATAATCCCTGCACACATAGCAATTCTCTTAGAATAAAACACAACTCACATAATGTTTTTTCTTTTGTGACGTGTCAGAGGCAGACATACATTGTACTGAGGTAGCTAACTATGATGCGTTCAGTTTATCGCAACATCAAGCAAACAATCTGAATATCCCCGTCGTATCAATTCCTAGATATGGTCGAAACTATTTAAAGTGCAATACGCATAATAAACGCAACATTATTAATATTGCTACTTCGGATAATTTCAACAAACAATCCTCAAAACAGCCCACTACCTATAATATGGGCTTTTAAAACATAAGATCATTATCTTCCAAAACGTTATTAGTTAATGAAGTCATTAGAGACAACAAACTTGACGTCGTTGGTCTCGCCGAGACCTGGCTCAAACCAGACGATTTTTTTGCGCTAAATGAGGCATCTCCTCCTAACTATACCAATACACATGTTGCCCGACCTCTTAAAAGGGGAGGGGGTGTCACACTAATATACAATGAAAACTATAACCTTACACCTAACCTAAATAATAAATATAACTCGTTTGAGGTGCTCACTTTGAGGTTTGTCACACCGCTGCCTCTCCACCTGGCTGTTATCTACCTCCCCCCTGGGCCCTATTCGGACTTCATCAGTGAATTCTCAGAGTTTGTTGCTGATCTAGTGACGCACGCCGACAATATAATCATAATGGGGGACTTTAATATCCATATGAATACCCCATCGGACCCTCCATGCGTGGCGCTCCAGACTATAATTGATAGCTGTGGTCTTACACAAATAATAAATGAACCCACGCATCGCAACGGTAATACGATAGATCTAGTGCTTGTCAGGGGTGTCACCACCTTTAAAGTTACGATACTCTCGTACACTAAAGTAATGTCCGATCATTACCTTATAAAATTTGAAGTTCTGACTCATTGTCAACAAACTAATAATAATAATAATAACTACTATAGCAGCCGCAACATTAATGCTGCCACAACGACGACTCTTACTGACCTACTGCCTTCGGTAATGGCACCATTCCCAAATTATGTGGGCTCTGTTGATAACCTCACTAACAACAACTTTAATGACGCCCTGCGCGAAACCATTGATATTGTAGCACCGCTAAAGCTAAAAAGGGCCCCTAAAAGGCGTACCCCATGGTTTACAGAAGAAACTAAAGCCCAGAAATTATCATGTAGAAAGCTGGAACGTAAATGGCGTGCGACTAAACTTGAGGTTTTCCATCAAGCATGGTGTGATAGTTTAATAACTTATAAACGCATGCTTACCTCAGCTAAAGCTAAATGTTACTCAAATCTCATCCACCTCAACAAAAATGATCCTAAATTTCTGTTTAGTACAGTAGCATCGCTAACCCAACAAGGGACTCCTCCCAGTAGCTCCACCCACTCAGCAGATGACTATATGAATTTCTTTAATAAGAAAATTGAAGTCATTAGAAAAGAGATTAAAGACAATGCATCTCAGCTACAACTGGGTTCTATTAACACAAATACGACTGTATATACGACGGATACCGCCCTCCAAAATAGTTTCTCTCTCTTTGATGAAATAACATTGGAGGAATTGTCAAAATGTGTAAATGGGACAAAACAAACAACATGTTTACTTGACCCAATTCCTGGGAAACTTATCAAGGAGCTTTTTGTATTACTAGGTCCATCAGTGTTAAATATTATAAACTTATCACTTTCCTCTGGCACTGTTCCCCTAGCATTCAAAAAAGCGGTTATTCATCCTATACTCAAAAGACCTAACCTCGATCCTGATCTCCTGGTAAACTACCGGCCGGTGTCCCACCTTCCGTTTATCTCGAAAATCCTCGAAAAAATTGTAGCACAGCAGCTAAATGAACACTTAGCGTCTAACAATCTCTGTGAAACTTTTCAGTCCGGTTTCAGGGCAAATCACTCTACGGAGACAGCCCTCGCAAAAATGACTAATGATCTATTGCTAACGATGGATTCTGATGCTTCATCTATGTTGCTGCTTCTTGATCTTAGCGCCGCTTTCTATACTGTTGATCATAATATTTTATTAGAGCGTATCAAAACGTGTATTGGGATGACAGACTTAGCCTTGTCTTGGTTTAACTCTTATCTTACTGACAGGATGCAGTGTGTCTCCCATAACAATGTGACCTCGGACTATGTTAAGGTAACGTGCGGAGTTCCCCAGGGTTCGGTTCTTGGCCCTGCACTCTTTAGTATTTACATGCTGCCGCTAGGTGACATCATACGCAAATACGGTGTTAGCTTTCACTGTTATGCGGATGACACTCAACTCTACATGCCCCTAAAGCTGACCAACACGCCGGATTGTAGTCAGCTGGAGGCGTGTCTTAATGAAATTAAACAATGGATGTCCGCTAACTTTTTGCAACTCAACGCTAAGAAAACGGAAATGCTGATTATCGGTCCTGCTCAACACCGACATCTATTTAATAATACCACCTTAACATTTGACAACCAAACAATTAAACAAGGCGACTCGGTAAAGAATCTGGGTATTATCTTCGACCCAACTCTCTCGTTTGAGTCGCACATTAAGAGTGTTATTAAAACGGCCTTCTTTCATCTTCGTAATATCGCTAAAATTCGTCCCATTTTGTCCACAAGCGATGCTGAGATCATTATCCATGCGTTCGTTACATCTCGTCTCGATTACTGTAACGTTTTATTTTCGGGCCTCCCTATGTCTAGCATTAAAAGATTACAGATGGTACAAAATGCGGCTGCTAGACTTTTGACAAAAACAAGAAAGTTTGATCATATTACGCCTATACTGGCTCACTTGCACTGGCTTCCTGTGCACCTAAGATGCGACTTTAAGGTTTTACTACTTACGTATAAAATACTACACGGTCAAGCTCCTGCCTATCTTGACGATTGTATTGTACCATATGTCCCGGCAAGAAATCTGCGTTCAAAGAACTCCAGCTTATTAGTGATTCCCAGAGCCCAAAAAAAGTCTGCGGGCTATAGAGCGTTTTCTATTCGGGCTCCAATACTATGGAATGCCCTCCCGGTAAAAGTTAGAGACGCTACCTCAGTAGAAGCATTTAAGTCTCATCTTAAAACTCATTTGTATACTCTAGCCTTTAAATAGACTCCCTTTTTAGACCAGTTGATCTGCCGTTTCTTTTCTTTTCTTTTCTACTCTGCTCCCAACCCGGGGTGGACCGCTAGCCTGTCCATCAGATGGGGACATCTCTACGCTGCTGACCCGTCTCCACTCGGGATGGTTCCTGCTGGCCCCACTATGGACTGGACTTTCGCTGATGTGTTGGACTTTCACAATATTATGTCAGACCCACTCGACATCCATTGCTTTCGGTCTCCCCTAGAGGGGGGGGGGGGGGGGGGGGGGGGGGTTACCCACATATGCGGTCCTCTCCAAGATTTCTCATAGTCATTCACATTGACGTCCCACTGGGGTGAGTTTTCCTTGCCCGTATGTGGGCTCTGTACCGAGGATGTCGTTGTGGCTTGTACAGCCCTTTGAGACACTTGTGATTTAGGGCTATATAAATAAACATTGATTGATTGATTGATTGTTTTTGGAAATATTCGACATTGTGTCATCAGGACCAAATGGGAAGCGAACCATCCAGACTGTTATCGACGCAAAGTTCAAAAGCCAGCATCTGTGATGGTATGGGGGTGCATTAGTGCCCAAGGCATGGGTAACTTACACATCTGTGAAGGCGCCATTAATGCTGAAAGGTACATACAGGTTTTGGAACAACATATGCTACCATCTAAGCGCCGTCTTTTTCATGGACGCCCCTGCTTATTTCAGCAAGACAATGCCAAGCCACATTCAGCACATGTTACAACAGCGTGGCTTCGTAAAAAAAGAGTGCGGGTACTTTCCTGGCCCGCCTGCAGTCCAGACATGTCTCCCATCGAAAATGTGTGGCACATTATGAAGCGTAAAATACGACAGCGGAGACCCCGGACTGTTGAACGACTGAAGCTCTACATAAAACAAGAATGGGAAAGAATTCCACTTTCAAAGCTTCAACAATTAGTTTCCTCAGTTCCCAATCGTTTATTGAGTGTTGTTAAAAGAAAATGTGATGTAACACAGTGGTGAACATGCCCTTTCCCAACTACTTTGGCACGTGTTGCAGCCATGAAATTCTAAGTTAATTATTATTTGCAAAAAAATAATTAAGTTTATGAGTTTGAACATCAAATATCTTGTCTTTGTAGTGCATTCAATTGGATATGGGTTGAAAAGGATTTGCAAATCATTGTATTCTGTTTATATTTACATTTAACACAATTTCCCAACTCATATGGAAACGGGGTTTGTAACATAATAGTGTGAGAGTCCATTCCATAGTGGATCTAACATAATAGTGTGAGAGTATAGTCCATAGTGGATCTAACATAATAGTGTGAGAGTCCAGTCCATAGTGGATCTAACATAATAGTGTGAGAGTCCAGTCCATAGTGGATCTAACATAATAGTGTGAGAGTATAGTCCATAGTGGATCTAACATAATAGTGTGAGAGCCCAGTCCATAGTGGATCTAACATAATAGTGTGAGAGTCCAGTCCATAGTGGATCTAACATAATAGTGTGAGAGTCCAGTACATAGTGGATCTAACATAATAGTGTGAGAGTCCAGTCCATAGTGGATCTAACATAATAGTGTGAGAGTCCAGTCCATAGTGGATCTAACATAATAGTGTGAGAGTCCAGTCCATAGTGGATCTAACATAATAGCGTGAGAGTCCAGTCCATAGTGGACCTAACATAATAGTGTGAGAGTATAGTCCATAGTGGATCTAACATAATAGTGTGAGAGTCCAGTCCATAGTGGATCTAACATAATAGTGTGAGAGTCCAGTCCATAGTAGATCTAACATAATAGTGTGAGAGTCCAGTCCATAGTGGATCTAACATAATAGTGTGAGAGTCCAGTCCATAGTAGATCTAACATAATAGTGTGAGAGTCCAGTCCATAGTGGATCTAACATAATAGTGTGAGAGTCCAGTCCATAGTGGATCTAACATAATAGTGTGAGAGTCCAGTCCATAGTGGATCTAACATAATAGCGTGAGAGTCCAGTCCATAGTGGACTTAACATAATAGTGTGAGAGTATAGTCCATAGTGGATCTAACATAATAGTGTGAGAGTCCAGTCCATAGTGGATCTAACATAATAGTGTGAGAGTCCAGTCCATAGTAGATCTAACATAATAGTGTGAGAGTCCAGTCCATAGTGGATCTAACATAATAGTGTGAGAGTCCAGTCCATAGTAGATCTAACATAATAGTGTGAGAGTACAGTCCATGGATGACAAAAGGATTAAAAAAATGCTTGTAAGAAGAAGAATACACTATATAGAAAATTTATAGCACAAAGACCTATAGAGGCAGAAATTAAGAACAAAAAGTATAAAAACAAGTTAACAGACATACTACGATCATGTAGAAAAGAATATTACAGTGAATTATTGGACAGGAACAAAAATAATATGAGAGCAACATGGGGCATCCTCAATAGCATTATTAAAAATGGAACTAAGAGGGACTACCCTCAATACTTCTTAGATGAAAATAAAAAAAATGACAACATAAAGGAAGTAGTTGAAAGCTTCAATAATTATTTTGTAAATATTGGACCAAAATTGGAAGAAAGGATTCCAGACCCAGTTCCAATTGAGGACTATAATGATACCATAGAGCGAAATCCCAACTCCATGTTCCTCAGTAATGTGACACAGGAGGAAATAGTGACAATCGTGAAAAAATGTAAATCTAAGACTTCAACTGATTGTAACGGAATTGATATGGAAACGATAAAAAAGGTTATTGAAGAGATCTCAGGACCATTAATGTATATTAGTAACCTATCATTTCAAACAGGTACATTTCCAAACAAAATGAAAATAGCTAAAGTTGCACCAATTTATAAGACTGGAGACAAACATCAATTTACAAATTATAGACCTGTTTCTCTACTTCCACAATTTTCTAAAATCATTGAAAAACTGTTCAATAACAGATTAGAAAGTTTCATAAATAAAAATAGAATACTCAAAGAGAACCAATATGGATACAGAGCTAATGTCTCAACTTCAATGGCTTTAATTGAAATTACAGAAGAAATTACCAATGCAATAGATAGTAAAAAATGTGCGGCAGCGGTTTTTATGGATCTAACTAAAGCATTTGACACAATTAATCACAATATTTTAATCAAAAAACTAGAACGATATGGCATCAGAGGGTTAGTCTTAAACTGGATAAGAAGTTATCTAACGAACAGGAAACAATACGTGAAGCTAGGCGAACACACGTCTACAACGCTAAATATATCCTGTGGTGTACCTCAGGGATCAATACTAGGACCTAAATTATTCAATCTCTATATAAATGACATTTGTAAAGTTACAAAAGATTTAAAGTTAGTATTATTTGCGGATGATACAACAGCGTTTTGTTCAGGAGAAAACACAGGAGATAATACAAATAATAACAGAAGAAATTAATAAATTAAAAAGATGGTTTGACAAAAACAGACTATCGTTGAATCTTAGTAAAACTAAAATAATGCTATTTGGTAACAGTAGAAGAGAAAGTCAAACACAAATACAAATAGACGGAATAGAAATTGAAAGAGTAAACGAAACCAAATTTCTAGGTATAATGATTGATGATAAATTGAACTGGAAATCTCACGTAAAAAATATACAACATAAAGTTGCAAGAAACACGTCAATAATGAATAAAGCAAAACATGTTCTAGACCAAAAATCCCTTCATATTCTCTACTGCTCACTAGTGTTACCATATCTGAGCTACTGTGTAGAAATATGGGGAAATAATTACAAAAGTACACTTCATTCATTAACGGTGTTACAAAAAAGATCAGTTAGAATAATACATAATGTTGGATATAGAGAACATACAAACCCTTTATTTATTGAATCAAAAATACTGAAATTCCACGACATAGTGAATTTGCAAACAGCTAAAATTATGCACAAAGCAAACTATAACCTGCTACCCAAGAATATACAACAATTCTTCTCAAAAAAAGAGGAGAAATATAATCTTAGAGAAAAACGTAATTTAAAACATTTGTTTGCACGTACAACACTTAAGACCTTCAGTATATCAGTATGTGGAATTAAATTATGGAATGGATTAAGGAAAGCAATCAAACAATGTACTAATATGATACACTTCAAGAAACTCTTCAAACTTAAAGTGTTTACAAAGTACAAAGACGAACCATGACAAACATTCTCAATTTATTTCATCCATCCATTCATTCATTCTTAAAGTAATCTTACTTATCTCATCATATGAAATATGACTTACTTCACCAATTATTATTATTAAATTCTTACTATTATTTATTTATTTATTTTTATTGTGATTACTTATGGAGTTTATTGTGAAAAAACTGTGAACGGGAAGTGAACAAAAAGTTTTGCAACTGTTATGTAAAGAAAAGGGGTAGGATTAAATAAGCTCTGCTTCTTCCTACTCCTTTTCGAACATGTTGAAAAGAAACTGGAAATTGTGATGTATCATGTTGTATGCTTGCATGTTCGAAATAAACTCAAACTCAACAGTGGATCTAACATAATAGTGTGAGTCCAGTCCATAGTGGATCTAACATAATAGTGTGAGAGTACAGTCCATAGTGGGGCCAGCAGGAGATCAAAAGTGTAGCCTTACTTTTGAGTGCTTTCTATCAGGCATGCTTGTTTTGTTGGCATGAAAAATTACAACATTAATTCGAGGCAGTTTGCTGCGAATACGCCTGTTTGCCCTCTAAGGACCTGATTTACTAAGATTCAAATACCATAAAATAGTGTGTACTATGAGTGGGCCTGTTGTGTGTGATCTACTCACACTGCGTGTGCAATTAAACATTGATGCCGACTGTCTTTTTAAATAAGGATATTGGCGGGGCTTTTGCCACAGAGACACTCTCATTTTCTTTTTTTTGTCCTGTCCAGCCACTCTGGCAAGTCATATAGTTGATGTAGATGCCCATTATTGCTGTACATATTTACTTTACAAAAGAGAAGTGTGGGATACTTCTCTTGTTGCCCTATTTGTGTTTGACTTTAATACACAGATTTACAACATATAACGATAAAATGTAATATCAGAAATTATCGGTATGGTATCGGTTTCAAAATTATCGGTATCGGTTTCAAAAAGTAAAATCTATGACTTTTTAAAACGCCGCTGTGTACACGGACGTAGGAAGATGTACTGTGCGCCAATAAACCTTGAAGGCACTGCCTTTGCGTGCTGGCCTAGTCACATAATATCTACGGCTTTTCACATAAGTGAAAACACTTGTAACAGTGTTAAACAACATTAACACTGTTACAAATATGCGCCACATTGTGAACCCACACCAAACAAGAATGACAAACACATTTCGGGAGAACATCCACACCGTAACACAACATAAACACACCAGAACAAATACCCAGAACCCCTTGCAGATGCTTGTTTTCATTCAGAAAAATCTACCTCTCACACGTGATGACGAGGAGAAAAAGAATTAGCCCACTCTTTGAGCTTCATCTGTTGCACAAATAGACTAATAGTCTGGACTGGTTGAAGCTGTTTTATTTATGTTTTGTGCCTTTTTTCCCCATGCACTTTAAAGGATGGCTATGTTTTCTACTAGTCTAGACTGAAGCAGTTTTGTTAATGTTCATGCACTTTAAAGGATGGCTGTGTTATCTACTAGTCTTGACTGAAGCAGTTTTATTAATGTTCATGCACTTTAAAGGATGGCTGTGTTATCTACTAGTCTAGACTGAAGCAGTTTTTTATTTTTGTGCCTTTCTTGTTTTTATTTGCACATTTTTGTTACTCATACGAATAGGGCAGATTGAGCCCAGTTTATAGTATACTCTGGACTGAAGCTATGTGCCTTCATTGTTTTTGTAGCTGTTGTTTTGAGGCATGTTTAAAAAAAAAAAAAAAAGCACTTTGTGAAAGTCAAAGTTAACAGCGTTTCCCATAGTTGTAGTGGGTATCAGGATTATTTCAGGGAGAGCATGTACCACATTCCAAGCTGCTGTTTTGAGTCATGTTAAAAATAATAATGCACTTTGTGACTTCAATAATAAATATGGCAGTGCCATGTTGGCACTTTTTTCCATAACTTGAGTTGATTTATTTTGGAAAACCTTGTTATATTGTTTAATGCATCCAGCGGGGCATCACAACAAAATTAGGCATAATAATGTGTTAATTCCACAACTGTATATATCGGTATCGGTTGATATCGGTATCGGTAATTAAGAGTTGGACAATATCGGAATATCGGATATCGGCAAAAAAGCCATTATCGGACATCTCTAGTTTGGGGTAAAATATTATATTAAATAGCGAGGACATGACCTTGGTGTCCTCAATGGTAGTTACAGCCATGATTGAAATATGGCAATGTTTGAATTTACATGAATCATTAGCAGGTAGTACTGCCAGAATTTGTTCGGTAGCAATAAAAATACAGAATTCGGTAGCCTTCCTTACCTGTACGCTAGTGTGGAAAAAGGCAAGCTCTCCCTATTGAGGAAGAATTTGAATGACTGGAAGTGACGAGCTCAGAAGTTACCTTGCCAGTCTCTCGCTGAACAAATGGACTTGGTGGAGCTCTTCTGGGTCATCAGGATCAAGTACCATCAGACAGTGAAAGTTACCATCACCCACATGGCCAGCAATGGGACCTGCACAGCAGTACATTTACATTTTCAGAACTTCTAAATGTAAATTACACACAAAGAATACATCTTAAAAATTTAAATTAAATCAGTATTTTTTGTTTTGTTGTTAAAATTGAAGGGGAAGACTACTGGGAAGTAGGGTTTTTCTTTTTTTTATATTTCTTTTTTTATATTTATGGATTATCTGATTTTGTCTGGATTATTTTACTGTATTTAATCTTAGACCCTGTTAAAATATATAATATTTAGTATGCACCTGAATTGGACACAAGCTGTGCTGTGCTGCCAACAAGCTAGCTTAGCAGCGATAACTGTTGGCCAACCGTAGGACTGCCAAGTTTCAGAAAATGACAAGAGTGAAACTGGCATTTATGTTCCAGTTTTGCACATATTTCCATGAATTCAATATGTGCAACGGGAATTAAGTCAACTGTTTCTATTTACAAATGCACTGTTTTTAAAAGTTGCAAATGATGAATGCTTATTTAGTGAAACAAAAAGAAATGTAAAACTGCATTAATATACATAAATTAAAGATGAATACATTCTTAATCGAATCCTAGCTCCTGAATTGTAACTGTAATCAAATCGTGAGGTGCCCAAAGATTTACAACTGTAGTATTAATACATGCTCTACATTTTCTGTTTGATTACAATAATCACACAGCCCTGCATAATGGTTCCCTATTAATTTCAAAGAGCAATTTAGATATTTATGTCATAACCTCATTCTAGTAATGATATCTTCCTCTTTCCTAGTTTTATCCTCTTATTACTCCTACACTCCTCTGGACTTTTTAATACTGCTTACCTTTTCTTTCTTTATTCCAATTATCCTGCCATTTTTATTTACTTTACCACACTACCAGCTTTATTTACGGAACTATTTCAGATATAACATCCTATGTTGTTTCTATAAAGCTTTATTCTTTAGGCTGATTAAATACACTGCTGCAGCCCGAGCACACAACTTTACTTACATTGATTTTTTTTTCTGTCCATTTAGCTGCCATGCAAATTGCTATTAATTCCCCTGGTAAAAAACGGTAACTAGTCACAAATTATTTTATTCAAAATTATGTTTTCTTGTGGAATAACGTACTTGATTATTTTTAATTTTAGATGCATCTGTATATATCTGATAATGCTTTAAAGTTAGATTCTTTAATAATTGCATATCCACGTCTGGGATGTCGTACATCCTCTGTGGTATCCCAGAATTAGTATAGTACTATCAATTTGATCTTTTTTTTATACATCTCCTATTACCCATCCAAAACTCAGATTGTAGGTGGGGTTATTTTTACCCTTCGTGTTCATATTTCGCTGTGTTTGTTCCATTTTTGTTGCGTTTCACTTAAATGTAAAAAATGTCGATCAAGAGGGTGTGTGACGTTCATATGTTGTCAATTTTCAGTGTTTTATCTTTCAAAGTTAATATTGTAAAGCCCACATTCTTCATTTTCATGTTCATTTTGGGTGTCTCATTCAGTAAAAATTTTTTGAATTCCATTCCGTTTTTTAAGGCGGTCTGTCATAACGTTTTTAGCATTCAGACATTATTGTGAGGTTTTGTATTAGTGTTCCTAAAAATAGATATACCGGCTCCCAGACACATTTTTTTCTCTAAATTTGGCCCTCCGAAGCAAAATAATTGCCCAGGCCTGGTTTAGTATATTGAGCATTACCAGAGCCGCCTTAACCTAACGGGGGGGGGGGGGGGGGGGGGGACTGGAACTGAGCGGTTTTGGGTCCCCCCAAACCGTCCCGAAAACAAAGTTTGAACAAAAATCATGATTTTACTCAACTAAACATCAACAATGCAAAACTTTTGTCATGACCTGTCAATTTGAGGTAATGTCTTGTTTAGTTGTTGGGTGTTTGTAGGTTTACTTCCTGTTTTATGCTCTGATTTAGTTCCTTTTCTGTACGTGTTGGTTTGCAGTGGCTTCACCCCTGATTCCAGGTGATTAGTGATTATTCTTTTCACCTGCTGCCAATTACCACAAGGACTATCTAAACCAGTTTTACAGCTTAATGGGTTGTTGGATCATTGCTCTTTTGTTACAGACACTGCTGCTTTCTCCTTATGGAAAACATGAGTTTTTTGGATTCTGATTTGTTTTTGTATTTTTGCACTTTGTTGCTTAATGGACCTTTTGCCTGTCCATTTATGTGTGCACTATCTAGCATATCTGTAGTTTTTGCTGTCTTGCATTTTCTGTATATTGTGCCACAACTTTTGAGCACCTCTTTTTGTTATTAAAGACTTTATTCACATCGACTACCACTATGTCATTGCATCTTGAGGTCACGCCACCGACACAAAGAGCCGAACGTAACAAATATCATCCATTTTTAAAATAATTGTGTTCATAATTACATCTCGCATGCACATTGGTGGGAGTGTGACAGGCAAGCCCATGCATTAAGGTGGCTCTGTGCGTATGCTATACTTTGGTGTAACACAGCTTTAGACAGAATTGTGAACAATATTTGAGAGGAATAGGTACTTTGTGTATGTAGTAATAGTTTTAGATCTTCGAGGTTAAGTCATGAAAAATGTCAGCAAAAACAAAAGTGTTGCGTTCATATTTTTGTTCATAGTTCTCAGCATCCTGATTCCCTTTCCTTTTCTTTGATGCGCTGCCATCAGAAGAGTCTGCCTACGCTTGGGAGACATCATGAAGGGAAAAAAGTTCACTAAAAATAACAATTGATGTTGTCCTTCCTCAGTGGAGCAACGCTCGAGTAAGTATTCTTCCATTGTGCACACCTATCTACTTCTCTGTTTAATGAATATTTTGTATTAATCATTCATGGGAGTGCGTATCCTGCGATGAGGTGGCGACTTGTCCAGGGTGTACCCCGCCTTCCGCCCGATTGTAGCTGAGATAGGCTCCAGCGCCCCCCGCGACCCCGAAGGGAATAAGCGGTAGAAAATGGATGGATGGGAGTGCATATCACAACTAAATGCCGTAACATGAGGACAACCGGTAATGTTACAATGGAACGGTGTGCTGTATAAGAGTCAAATGGTACATTAGTGGTGCATGTGTATCAGTGGCGTGCAGTCACTAGAGGCAGGTGAGGCAGGGCCTCACCTGCCATCATGGAAAGAACATTTTTTTACCAGTGATTATACTATAGTTATTTTCCATTTAACTTCACCAGTTTTAGATTATTTTTATTGAAAATCGCTGAATTTTCACATTTGCCGTTCAAATACTGAGAAGAGACGGTGCAGTGATCAGCAGCCAGTTGAGGCACGTCACTGAGTTGAGCCTCACCATGGATTGCGCAATGACTCGGCTAACTGCTGGCCTGCTGTGCAGTGAGACAGTATTGCTATATGAACTATATTATACATTTCCATAGTTTAGTTAGCTGAGGTATATAATGTACAGTGTATTTTGTCAACAACTGTATGTGTGTAACGTATTTCTTGTGCTGAGCAATCATAAAACTGCTGCGAAGACACACTGGCTGAGGCTCGCCTCGCAGTAATCCCGCCTCCTTGTGCCGGTGCACCCCCGCCGTAGAAAACGGGAGGGAGGGGGGGGTCCATGTTATATCAACTAAAGCCCACACTTAAACTTTCCACGTGCAAGATTGAATCTATTGTAACCTATTTTTATGGGCTTTCCTCTTTGTGATGTTAATTCCTGTTACACGCTGTTATACAGTATATGCCTTGCGCTCTTATTTTGAAGGCGCTAAGAGCGGAAGTGATGACACGTTGGAGTGGAGCGGAGGTTTTTGAAAGAAGGTAAATAAAGTGGTCCTGTATATGCGACATTTATAAACCCTTGGTTACACTATTTAAAAAAGTTATTTAATAAGAAGCCAAAAAGTGCAAAAACAATAATGTTCGTGTTGGAGGAGTTGTGCATTCTACGACGGGAGTGCATTAATCCAGCACAACAGCAGGGCATGGACTTCATTTATAAGTAAAGGTAAGACCATAATAACGTTTTTTTTTATTAAATATGCTTTTTTGTGTGCTACAGTTTGTATGTGTAAAGTTAAAGTTAAGTTAAAGTACCAATCATTGTCACACACACACTAGGTGTGGTGAAATTTGTCCTCTGCATTTGACCCATCACTTGATCACCCCCTGTGAGGTGTGGGCAGCAGTGGGCAGCAGCGGCGCCGCGCCGGGGAATAATTTTTGGTGATTTAACCCCCAATTCCAACCCTTGATGCTGAGTGCCAAGCAGGGAAGAATGCTGGTATGAGCTTTTAAACATAACCTGTTAACTGCTGCCAATCAAATGGTGAATAAGATACTCTTTAGGGTTCATACGTTTGTAAATCTGACTGTGATGAAGTCAGTGCCTCACCAGCCATGAACCTCACCGCACGTCACTGATGTGTATACACTAGCATGTAGCACCTTAACATTTGCAGCTCACCTGTAAGTTTGTTCTCAAGCAGGTCGGCCTTTGTTTCTACTATGATTTGAGGCAGTTGAGAAATGGGAACACACACATCTGTAGAGTAGGCCTACGCACATGCAAACACACACACAAGGAATCAGATGTAATGTTTAATGTCGTTAACAGTCTGTGATGGAGATCCCTCTTTTGTTTTTCACAATAAAGATCATTCACTGACGTCTGCTATTTGTTTTTTTACACACGTTGCAAAAGACACACATTTTTTATAGGTTTTGTTTACTTTTGTAACCAGTAGGCATGTGTACCTTTCACATTTAACTCATTTTCTGGTACCCGGGAATCAATACATGAACTCAACAATACCAATTTTCAGTTTTTGTGTGTGTTTGTGTAAATAGATAGTTTAAAATAATATATATTTTTATTATTTAATATTTAACAGTGAACTTATATTAACTTACATGTCCAGTTGTTAGATTTAGTTTTCTCACATTACTGAATATCATTTGCAAGTATGCATTGATTTCGGTTTGTCTTAGGTGTGTTGCCGTCGTCAAAGTAATTTTTGCCATTAAGTTGAATGAGTCTTGTCTTTTGTCTAGTCCTACAAAGTGTTTATACTGTAAGTGTTGTACTTATTACACACAAGCTGTTTGATTGTAACGTGCATCTTCGTTGTAGTTTTCACTAACACACTTACTGTAGATGTTTTCAAATCATCGTAAAATCGTTAATCAGTAGCATGTAAATGGCATATCCTATATAAATTAGCATTGAGGTAGCAAGTTTTAAAAAGCGGAACTTTACTTTTGATCGCTTTCTATCAGATATCATTCCTTTGTTTGCATGGAAAATTACATTATTTAGAGGCAGCCACTACAAAAGGCACAAAAGGTACATCTATAAGCAGAATATTTCAATTAAAGTGC
This sequence comes from Entelurus aequoreus, assembly GCF_033978785.1. Classification (NCBI taxonomy): domain Eukaryota; kingdom Metazoa; phylum Chordata; class Actinopteri; order Syngnathiformes; family Syngnathidae; genus Entelurus; species Entelurus aequoreus. Next base: position 23,626,277 of record NC_084746.1, read on the forward strand.
GAGGGTTATACTCTCCACACGCACTGTGAACATTCAATGACCATGAGCAAACCACGCCTCTCTGAATCTTTCCTGTGCTCTTGCTGTGAAATTCTCCTCCAGTGTAAACCTTTTTTACGCGGTTGGAAGGCGCACCGGACACAAAGAGCTGCCTGTGATTGATTGCTTTTAAAGGCCTACTGAAATGATTTTTTTTTTATTTAAACGGGGATAGCAGATCCATTCTATGTGTCATACTTGATCATTTCGCGATATTGCCATATTTTTGCTGAAAGGATTTAGTAGAGAACATCGACGATAAATTTCGCAACTTTTGTTCGCTGATAAAAAAAGCCTTGCCTGTACCGGAAGTAGCGTGACGTCACAGGTTGAAAGGCTCCTCCCATTTCCCCATTGTTTACAATGCAGCGAGAGCCATTCGGACAGAGAAAGCGACGATTACCCCATTAATTTGAGCCAGGATGAAAGATTCGTGGATGAGGAACGTGAGAGTGAAGGACTAGAGTGCAGTGCAGGACGCATCTTTTTTCGCTCAGACCGTAACTTAGGTACAAGCTGGCTCATTGGATTCCACACTCTCTCCTTTTTCTATTGTGGATCACGGATTTGTATTTTAAACCACCTCGGATACTATATCCTCTTGAAAATGAGAGTCGAGAACGCCAAATGGACATTCACAGTGACTTTTATCTCCACGACAATACATCGGCGAAGCACTTTAGCTACGGAGCTAACGTGATAGCATCGGGCTTAACTGCATATAGAAACAAAATAAATAAACCCCTGACTGGAAGGATAGACAGAAAATCAACAATACTATTAAACTATGGACCTGTAACTACACGGTTAATGCTTTCCAGCCTGGCGAAGCTTAACAATGCTGTTGCTAACGACGCCATTGAAGCTAACTTAGCAACGGGACCTCACAGAGCTATGCTAAAAACATTAGCTATCCACCTACGCCAGCCAGCCCTCATCTGCTTATCAACACCCGTGCTCACCTGCGTTTCAGCGATCGACGGAGCGACGAAGGACTTCACCCGATCATAGATGCGGTCGGCGGCTAGCGTCGGATAGCGCGTCTGCTATCCAAGTCAAAGTCCTCTTGGTTGTGTTGCTGCAGCCAGCCGCTAATACACCGATCCCACCTAAAGCTTTCTTCTTTGCAGTCTTCATTGTTCATTAAACAAATTGCAAAAGATTCACCAACACAGATGTCCAGAATACTGTGGAATTTTGCGATGAAAAGCGAGCTTTTTGTATTGGATACAATGTGTCCGAATACTTCCGTTTCAACCATTGACGTCACGCGCATACGTCATCATACATAGACGTTTTCAACTGGAAGTTTAGCGGGAAATTTAAAATTGCACTTTATAAGTTAACCCGGCCGTATTGGCATGTGTTGCAATGTTAAGATTTCATCATTGATATATTAACTATCAGACTGCGTGGTCGGTAGGAGTGGGTTTCAGTAGGCCTTTAAGGAAGTCCTGCCTTGTGACCTTTTATGGGGTGAATTGGCACAATATTTGTGCGTGGATTGTAGCGGGCTTCTCAAGACCAAAAAGACCCGGACCCAATTTTTGTCCCAGTCAACTCCTGGAATGGTAAGGCGAAAAATCGCCCATTCATTTTTGATAGGAATTTTCTTGAGAAATGTGGGAATTTTGGGTGGAAAGTTTTCATGAAGTGAACTGAACACTTTGAAGTTGGAGTTATCGAAATCAACTAAAAAATGTGGAAAAAGTGTTAAAGAGTGAAGCAGAACAAGAATAAATAGAAACATTTGGTGCAGAAAAAACTTGGCACCAAGTGGTTGACTTAAGTACATCAATATATTGAACCCGTGTTACAATAACACGTGTATTTGGAGTCTAAGTACCACAAAATAAATCTTAGAATGAACTGTCATGATCCCGGTGCATATTAAACAGTACACTTATATAACTTGTTATTGCTCTAAGCACTAACAGTGTGAATAGCATCTCTCATAACATCTTGGCCTTGAGGGAGACAGTATTCGGGGAATATACGTCAGCCAGTGTTTTGGAACTTTTGTGAATAAACAAAGGAGGCATTCAGATTCTCACAATCAATGTGTCTTAGCTTATTTTTTGTACGTTCTTACCTTACAACCAGGCCGCAGAGCCTGAGCAGCATACCAGGCGTCATGGCGAGCTTTCCACAAGTGATTCCGTTTTTCTGCATCCCTGGCCCACTCAAAATCGGAGCCTCCATTGGCTTGAGTAATTTCCTCTGTGAAAATATTATTGCAATAGGGATGATACATGTGTGTGCGTGTGTGTTCTTGTATTTCTACCCTTCTTGAGACATCAAGAAGGAAAAGTACCTTCCATATGAGGATCGGTTAACAAGTTAGGACCAAAATCATAGTCCCAATACAGAAAAGCATTGCATCTATTAGAGAATGTCTCATCATCAGTGGTGAAATCTATGAAAATTAGGGTGGTCCCAAAAAGGAGGGATTTTTCAAATTGACTGTGTCGGTTTTAAAAGTGCTCCCGCTCTGGTCAACATATGAAATAACATGTGTGTAAAAAATTTGAAGTACTCTCCCTCCGGCCAACATATGTAATAACAAGTGTGTGTGTAAGAAATTGAAATGCGCCCCCTTTGACCAAAATTAATAACAAAAATAAAATAAATATGTATATAGAGATATACTGTAAATAATGAAGACTAAAAACTAACTAAAAGCTTTCCTTTTTTATATTTGCATAGTATGAATATATTATTAATGTTGTAAATACAAATCTTTATATATGTAGAAAGGGTGGCCCTAAGGAGGTAGGCATTTTTCGGAGGTCTCAATAAGGTAACAAATACAAAAATGTGTGTGCGTGAATGAATGTTTATATATGAACGTATTTACTGTATAAGGGGCACTTAAAATCCTTACATGTTCTCCGAAATTGACAGTGCGCCTTATAACCCGGTGGGCCTAATGTACAGATTAATTGTGGTTGTGCGATGAGGTGGAGACCAGTCCAGGGTGTCGAATGCAGCTGGGATAGGCTCCAGCCTCCACATCCCCCCCGTGACCCCGAGAAGGACAAGCGGTAGAAAAAGGATGGATGGACAAGATGTAATGATAAGTGTGACCAGTCACACATAAGAGATACCTGTGGACTGCAGGTTGACGCCTGTTCAATAACAGATGCGAGCAAGCAAGTCCAAAACTTTGATGTTTTATTAAGAATATACAAACCCTGTTTCCATATGAGTTGGGAAATTGTGTTAGATGTAAATATAAACGGAATACAATGATTTGCAAATCATTTTCAACCCATATTCAGTTGATTATGCTACAAAGACAACATATTTGATGTTCAAACTGATAAACTTTTTTTTTTTGCAAATAATCATTAACTTTAGAATTTGATGCCAGCAACATGTGACAAAGAAGTTGGGAAAGGTGGCAATAAATACTGATAAAGTTGAGGAATGCTCATCAAACACTTATTTGGAACATCCCACAGGTGAACAGGCAAATTGGGAACAGGTGGGTGCCATGATTGGGTATAAAAGTAGATTCCATGAAATGCTCAGTCATTCACAAACAAGGATGGGGCGAGGGTCACCACTTTGTCAACAAATGCGTGAGCAAATTGTTGAACAGTTTAAGAAAAACCTTTCTCAACCAGCTATTGCAAGGAATTTAGGGATTTCACCATCTACGCTCCGTAATATCATCAAAGGGTTCAGAGCTCTGGAGAAATCACTGCACGTAAGCAGCTAAGCCTGTGACCTTCGATCCCTCAGGCTGTACTGCATCAAAAAGCGACATCAGTGTGTAAAGGATATCACCACATGGGCTCAGGAACACTTCAAAAACCCACTGTCAGTAACTACAGTTGGTCGCTACATCTGTAGGTGCAAGTTAAAACTCTCCTGTGCAAGGCAAAAACCGTTTATCAACAACACACAGAAACGCCGTCGGCTTCGCTGGGCCCGAGCTCATCTAAGATGGACTGATACAAAGTGGAAAAGTGTTCTGTGGTCTGACGAGTCCACATTTCAAATTGTTTTTGGAAACTGTGGACGTCGTGTCCTCCGGACCAAAGAGGAAAATAACCATCCGGATTGTTATAGGCGCAAAATTGAAAAGCCAGCATCTGTGATGGTATGGGGGTGTATTAGTACCCAAGACATGGGTAACTTACACATCTGTGAAGGCGCCATTAATGCTGAAAGGTACATACAGGTTTTGGAGCAACATATGTTGCCATCCAAGCAACGTTACCATGGACGCCCCTGCTTACTTCAGCAAGACAATGCCAAGCCACGTGTTACATCAACGTGGCTTCATAGTAAAACAGTGCGGGTACTACACTGGCCTGCCTGTAGTCCAGACCTGTCTCCCATTGAAAATGTGTGGTGCATTATGAAGCCAAAAATACCACAACGGAGACCCCCGGACTGTTGAACAACTTAAGCTGTACATCAAGCAAGAATGGGAAATAATTCCACCTGAGAAGCTGAGAAAATGTGTCTCCTCAGTTCCCAAACGTTTACTGAGTGTTGTTAAAAGGAAAGGCCATGTAACACAGTGGTGAACATGCCCTTTCCCAACTACTTTGGCATGTGTTGCAGCCATAAAATTCTAAGTTAATTATTATTTGCAAAAAAAAAAATGTTTTATGAGTTTGAACATCAAATATCTTGTCTTTGTAGTGCATTCAATTGAATATGTGTTGAAAAGGATTTGCAAATCATTGTATTCCGTTTATATTTACATCTAACACAATTTCCAAACTCATATGGAAACGGGGTTTGTAGAATATTACACACGGCGCTAAAAAAAAATTTCAAAATGTTTTAGTACGACTTTGGTAAGCTACAAAGTCGCACCGCTTGATGGATTGTCGGTTAATTACGGCTACTGTAGTTATACCTGCTGTGCTTCAACATATGGATATTATGATGTGTGTATAACAGGCCTATTTAACTGGTGGCCAAGCTTCTCATTTGGCCCGCCGAACATCACCCACCCCGCAAGGGGCAACAGCAAGTCATATGTGTCACAATGAAGCAGCGGTGGGGTTAGTAGAAGAAGACTACTCATTCAAACTAAAAATGGCAACATCGACCTTTTTTCTAAAATTGTTGAAATCTGACTTTTAGCAGCGACTTGACCACAACGTATGAATGTTCAGCCCCGAGCGAGTGCTTGTCATTGTTTCCTGTCGCACCACTTACATCGTGATGTCTTTTGTAATCGTGGTTGTGTGTTTTGGCTGAAAAACTCTGCCCATCAAAGCTTGTTAAATACATGTAGAGCTAAATTTGACCAGTAGAGGGCAAAAACGCTATTTTGTGTACAATGTTTGCTTTGGATGTTGTTTAATTTCTATTTGCGTAAGTTGTTGTAGTTTGTGTGAATGTATTAAAAGTAAACCTTCTATTTTATAGCATATGTAAAATACACAACGGGCATTATAATTATGTCATGTTTGTTTTATGATTGTATTTTCAGTCTTACAAACCTAAATGAAAAAATAAGTGAAATAAATAAATAATAAATAAATAAATAAAACTGAGGAAGGAAAATAATTCAAAAGAAGGAACATTGATCCTCAACAAAAATTCTGTTTTCTTCATGCTGTTACCCTTATCTCTTATCTCTTAGATAGATATCGAGCTACACACGCTGGAATCGAGCAGCGAGGGCAGAATACCGTATTTTCCGGACCATAGGGCGTACCGGATTATAAGGCGCACTGCCGATGAATGGTCTATTTTTTATCTCTTTTCATATATATAATGCATTAAATGAGTCTTATTATTATAATTTTTTTCTACATTGAAAACACTTTCTTGTGGTCTACAAAACACGTAATGTGGTTCTTTGGTCAAAATGTTGCATAGATTATGTTTTACAGATCATCTTCAAGCCGACAGTCGCTTCCGGATGCGCCGTTTTGTGGGCGGTCTTATTTACGTGGCTCACCTTCGACAGCGTCTTCTCCCCGTCATCTTTGTTGTAGCGGTGTAGCGTACAAGGACGGGAGGGGAAGAAGTATCAAAGGATGGAGCTAACTTCTTTAATGACATTCAGACTTTACTTAAATCAATAACGGAGCAGCATCTCCTCATCAGTGGTTCACTAGTGCAAGAAAAACGCTGGAAATGTGTCCCGTGTAAAACCGTCCGATGGGAACTCTCTAAGAACTAAAGTTCCTTGGGTGAATTATGTGAACCCACTACACCGGTTTGTTTTAGCGCTTTCATGGCGAGTTTAGTGACAGATATAAGTAAGAACTTTACACTACTTTATATTAGAAATGGCAACATCGGAGGATGAAAGTCCCTTAACAAGAAGATAGAGAAAAAGAAGAAGCTTATCGACTACAGTGTCGGCACAAACTACAAAGGAGGACGCGTGCAATTTTTCTGGATTTATGCAGATCCCAAATACAGATCAGCAGGTACCAGAAGGTAAGATAAGTTGCTTTTGCATAATATTGCGAAACAAAACGCCAGATAATATGCTTTACCTTAAACACACACCATAATAATACTCGTATGTTGAAGCACATCAAACGGTGCAGCCTACACTTATCTCTTATGTTTGACTGCCATCTACTGGTCACACTTATTACACCATGTACCAAAAAAAATTGCTTATAGGTGGGTAAGTTCAACCAAACGTATTCCTTACATTAGGCGCATCGGGTTATAAGGCCAGTTTTGAGGAAAAAAAAGGATTATAAATAAGTGTGCCTTATAGTCCGGAAAATACGTTAATGTATTTGACAGTGCAGTGTGGAAGCCAATGTGTTTACTTTAAAATCAAGTGAACACAGTTTCAAAGGAATATAAACTGCAGAGGCCCTTTCTGACGAAAATCTAAATTTCGATGTCCGGCCCCTGAGCCTTTTTGGCTTTGGAAACTGCAGCCCTCTTCAATATGTAGTTGAATAGCCCTGGCCTATAAGGACCCCAAATGGCATTTATTAGTAGACATATTATCTGGCGTTTTGTTTCGACCTATTATGCAAATCCAACTTTTCTTACCTATTTTTTCCTGCTGATGTGTATTTGGGATCTCCATAAGTCTGGACAATTTGCGCGCTTCCGCCATTGTAGTCGGCCCCGTAATCAATAAATTCTCTCTTTTTTTACACAGAGCTTCTATTTGCCGGACGCCGCAACAAATCCGTTCAATTTAGCTAAAATCTGCTTGTGTTCGACACGCAGTCATGCACAAACAAAATAAGTTGTCCGGTTTACTTTCAAAATGAAATACTTTGTGTTTAAGGTGGATTGTATGTTACACTTTGAAACGTCCTAATGCACAGCAACAGACATCAAGTCAACTTGTCAAACGTTTTCAGGCGTAATTTCACCTTGTTGACACAATTGGATTAGAACATGCTGATTCTGGAGGTCCAAAATTTCAAGAATAATATACAGGCATATCTCGGGTAGCAATATGGAGATATAGGGACCTGTGTCAAATACCAGTTGATACGGGGGACTGGGAAAACGGGAGTTGTTGTGACAGCTAGCTAGGGATGATGTTACTGTTGGACTATGTTGCTTGCTGCAAACATTTTTGTTGTTTGTCAAGGCAAAACTGTTGTCGGTGTTGCCGTTCAGCACCTGTTATTAATTAATGGCAGGACAGAGCTTATTTGCTTCTGCTCCTCTGGAAGGACAGAATAAATTGCTTGTGGTTCGCTTTATTACAACTTCCCTTATCACGTGAGTACGCGCGGATTCTCGAGATCTCATAAAAAGTCTGCGCTATTTCGCTGCACAACGGAGGCGCAACAGAACGGCGGTGGGGATTGCCAGACTGTGGATGTTACATAGCGGTTTCGTTCAAGAGCCGTTCTGCATCCAGTGAAAATCCAAGGTTATACTCCAATGTGCATTTTGTATGAAAATGACCTGAATACATTTGCTCATTGGCAATGCGCATTATAATCCAGTGCGCCTTATGGTCTGAAAAATACTGTACTGTATTTTACTTTTACTTACTCTAATCTACATCTATTAGGCTTTTCCCCTGCCCAGCCTGCACTCACACTGAGCATTCGTGCTTTGCTGCATTTGCTTGTGCCACCTCTGCTGTATTACTGCAATGTTCCTGACGTTGTTGATTTTGAGTCACATTACACCTTGTTCTGTTTTGTTCCGTTTAGGGTTGTCGTCATGTCAATAACGTGAACCAAATAGACATCTTATATCCAACGTTTTCGCCTCAAAAAAGACTAAACCACTCTGATTAACAAATAAACATGGTAGAGAATAGATATTTTAGTGAGATCTTCAGCTTTAGTGCAACGCTGAGAGGACATCAAACTGGTCTAAATAGAGTAACTAAGTTTCCGTATGTGAAATTGCAGAAAGATCATTATTAGTGCCCTATAATTTCTAAGTTTATGGAATTCTGAATGGAATCACAAAATTGGCCAATAAAAACGGAATATACTACTAAACGCATATATCTGTTTAGCCTGTTTTTGTCAAATCATCTCTTTAATTCATATTGTTATTTTTATTACTGTCTGTGTTCTCTCCTGAACAAAATGCAGTTGTATCGTCTGCAAATAGTACCAACTTTAAATCCTTTTTAACTTTACAAATGTTGTTTGTATAGAGTTTGAACAATTTTGGTCCCAGTATTGATCCCTGCGGTACGCCACAAGATATATTTAGAGGTGTTGTCGTATGTTCGCCTAGCTTCATGTATTGTTTTCTGTTGGTTAAGTAGCTTCTTACCCAGGTCAAGACCAACCCTTTAATTTGTTGAGATATATTGAATTATTGTGTCAAATGTTCTTTTTAATCCATTAACACTGCAGCTGTACACTGTACCACATATTGCATAGGTAATTTCCTCTGTTATTTACAATAATGCCATCAATGTTGAAATGTTTGCTTTGCATCCCGATTGGTTGTCCACAAGCGTTCCACTTTTATTTGTGAATTTGTTCAATCTGTTAAATATTTTTTTCTGTGCTTTTTGGAAAATTGTGGAAGTAAGGAAACTGGTCTATACTCTGTCAACTGGTGATTGTTTTCAGTCTTACAAATTGGTACAACTTTTCCTAAGCTAAGCTAAGAAACAATATTCGTAAATGTATGAATACTTGTCTATGAATTGGGGACTCACCAGTAGTGTTGACTTGTTCTTCGAGACTCTGTTCAGAACCATGAAACTCCAGGAAGAGAGTTGGTGTGACAGGGTATGACAGAGAGCTAAACTTGTTGCAAGCGTCGATCATCACGTCATCTAGAAACTCTAACAGACACAGATCACAAATCTTTATTTAACGTACAAGCTGACTATTTTTAACCACTGTACAAGCATCTTTTGAGGGTTTCTTTTAATCAGTAAAAGCAACTTGTGCTCACCGATGCGAGCGATGGCAACCCCAGCTTGTAGAATCTGCACCGTGCTATCCACAGCGGCCTGCACCGTAGGAAAGGAGCACACGGCAGATACCATGGAGTCCGGAATACCATAGAGGCGCAGGGTCGTCTTAGTGATGATTCCCAGGGTGCCCTCTGATCCCACAAACAGGTTTGTCAAGTTGTAGCCCGCTGAAGTCTTCCTATGGTTTTTTTTTATAAAGTAATGAACACTCTGATTATCTAATGTTTGCTGATGGACACAACTCTAACATCAAATTAACAGAAATTCAGTAGACAATAAATCTTACCTGGAACGTCGGCCCTTGCCAGCCGTGTGTATCATAGTCCCGTCAGCAAGTACAACCTCCAAGTTCATAACGTTTTCTCTCATGGTTCCATATCGCACTGCATTGGTACCGGATGCGCTAGAGGCTGCCATCCCACACAGCGAAGCGTCAGCTCCAGGATCTAAGAGAAAATTGTGACTTAATTGACGGAAACTTTTTACAATTGAATGGAAAGCAGCAGCAAAGTCATATCTAGTTTGAACCACTTTGAAAATGTATCCTTATAAAAAGCAAAATCAGGCACTGAGCTACACTTTTTGTACCATTCCGTGTTTTATGTTTTTTTTCTTTGTACGGCCAAACGTTGCACGGTCGTTTGACCACGTATCATTCTGTGGAATGTAGTTTCCAAACATAGTATCCACGCTTATACTTTTTGGAGAATTACAGTATATCATTAAAGTAGAAGTGCTCACTGACACACATTTGTCAACAATATTTAAAATAAATAGACTTTTTGTGTACGTAGAAAACATTTTAGATTGTGTATATTTCCGTTGAGTGTAGTAGTGAAGTGAATTATATTTATATAGCGCTTTTCTCTAGTGACTCAAAGCGCTTTTACATAGTGAAACCCAATATCTACCGTATTTTCCGCACTATAAGGCGCACCTAAAAACCTCCAATTTTCTCAAAAGCTGACAGTGCGCCTTATATATGGACCAATATTGAGCCACAACAGGTCTCGCAACCCCAGCCTCTACTGTAGCGTCTATTCTATGCGCCTTATAATGCGGTGCGCCTTATAATGCGGTGCGCCTTATATATGAACAAAGTTTTAAAATAGGCCATTCATTGAAGGTGCGCCTTATAATCCGGTGCGCCTTATAGTGCGGAAAATATGGTAAATTACATTTAAACCAGTGTGGGTGGCACTGGGAGCAGGTGGGTAAAGTGTCTTGCCCAAGGACACAACGGCGGTGACTAGGATGGCGGAAGCGGGGATCGAACCTGGAACCCTCAAGTTGCTGGCACGGCCACTCTACAAACCGAGCTGTACCGCAATATCAGAACAGATTACATTTTACAATAACTACAAACAACAAATCTTCCACAGAAATCTCCAAATGGGCGTCAACACCCCTAATTATGTGACCGATCAATATTGTGGCGTACAAGGCACCAACCAAAACAGTCACATCCATCATGTAAATAAACTATCATAATTATTACAATAAATATCATAAATACACATCTGGGATGAATGGATGGAACTGAATAGGCACCCCTCCGACACACAGGCATTTTTAATTGTCATTTATAGTAGGTTTGTTTTGGGAACCTCAGAAGTGGTATGTGTAAGAGAGTATGTTTGTGTGAGACATAGTGTGGGTGTGCGTGTATATGTGTTTGTGTGTGCATGCTTGTTGCACGCGCATGCGTGTGTGTGTGTGTGTGAGAGATAAAAAACGATTACATTTTGAATGTACTAATATAAACATAGGTTACATTTTGAGTTTAGTAATATAGTATTATAAAAAATAGATTACCTTTTGAGTGTAGTAATATAAAAATATATTCCATTTTAAGTGTAATAAAAACAGATTAAATTTTGAGTGAGATTATGTTTTAAGTGTAGTAATAAAATGATTAAATTTTGAGTGTAGTAATAAATAAATAAATAACATTTTTAGTGTTGTAATAAAAACAAATTACATTTTGAGTGTAGTAATACATAAATATATAAGTGGAGTGGTAAAACAGATAACATTTTGAGTGTGATAATACATGGATTACATTTTGAGTGTAGTAATAAAAATATCAATGATCATTAATTAGTTTTGTAATGCATGTAAACATAAGGAGTTTAATAATATTAAGTATAAGTTTTAAAGGCCAAAATGGGGCCACACACAAAATCTTGCTTAGAGCCACACAAATCCTAGGGCCGTAACACAAACAATGTAACATTTAATATGGTAACAGTTGAACTGACCAACAGGAAACCACAGTCCTGTGTCTCGTAAGTTTGCATTGAGAGTCTTTCGGGTCACACCAGGCTCAACCGTCACATCAAAATCCTCCTGGTGGAGATCCAGAATCTGGTCCATGTTCCTTAGGCTGAAGCATACACCACCCTTAAGAGAAGGGGGAGGAACCAGGCAAACAGTTAACATACCAATGATTAATTTGTGGTCATTCTGAGCTTTAGAGGTCAGTGATATAGACTACATTGTTATTATTATTCCAATCATGCCACAGTTAGGTGTTTTGGTCTCTCTTACCTTCAGTGCTCCGACCCCACCCTCCAGGCCAGTTCCAGTACCAAACGGGATGATGGGAAGGTGTTTGCTATGACAGACTTTGGCGAGGGCGCTGACTTCCTCCACACAGCGCGGAAAAACCACCACATCCGGTGGTTGGCATCTGGGCACATACGGTACAGTAAGGGCTGCAGCTATCCAATATTCAACTTCCATTAATCGGATAAGACATATTTTTGTTTGGTTAAAGAGCAGATATAAGTACACAATTCAAAATAAGATGTTTAATAAAATCCCTCTTCTATTGGTAATACAAGTAAACCACATTACCTTTTCAATTTCTATGACTTCACTTGAGCAACAGCATCAAATGTAAAAATTGTAACACCTTTGAATAGCCAATTCACTGAACTATTATCATTATGGAGGACACTTTCATTGTGAAATTACATTTTGACCTTAAAACTGGAAGTAGCTTATGTTCGCGAATTAGCCATTAGCGTTAATAACCATTGGTTTCGAAAACAAAGGAACATTGCATTGCGACCACTGTCACCCTGCACTCTATGAACTTAGCCAACATCAGTAACATCATATGAGTAAGACTCAATTCGAATTCTACTCCTTACTCCCTTCTTCTACTTCATCCTCGCCCTCGGCTCTAGCATCCAGTGCCATGGCCATTGCAAATACCCCCCTATGCATAGGGTCGTCGCTCGAGTCTCGCTGCGTCATCAACCCTACCCGTTTGCCAGCAGTGACGTAAGGCAGATGCAACAAATACAGTATTTTCTGGACCATAGGGCGCACCGGATTATAAGACGCACTGCCAATGAATGGTCTATTTTTTATCTTTTGTCATATATTAGGCGCACCGGGGCGCATTAAATGAGTCATATTTTTTTTTTTTTTCTAAATTAAAAACACTTCCTTGTGGTCTACATAACATGTAATGGTGGTTCTTTGGTCAAAATGTTGCATAGATTATGTTTTACAGATCATCTTCAAGCCGCTTTCTGACAGTCGCTTCCGGATGCGCCGTTTTGTGGGCGGTCTTATTTACGTGGCTCACTTTCGGCAGCGTCTTCTCCCCGTCATCTTTGTTGTAGCGGTGTGGCGTGCAAGGACGGGAGTGGAAGAAATGTCAAAAGATGGAGCTAACGGTTTTAATGACATTCAGACTTTACTTAAATTAGTAACGGAGCAGCATCTCCTCATCCGGAAACAACCACACCGGAAATGTGTACCGTGAAAAACCGTCCGACCGGAACTCTAATAACTAAAGTTCGTTGGGTGAATAATGTAAACTCACTACACCGGTATGTTTTAGCGTTTTCATGGTGAGTTTACTGACAGATATAAGTAAGAACTTTATATTACTTTATATTAGAAATGGCAACAGCGGAGGATGAATGTCCCATAACAAGAAGATAGAGAAAAAGAAGAAGCTTATTGACTATGGCGTCGGCGCGGACGCGCACAATTTTTCAGGATTTATGCAGATCCGAAATACAGTTTAGCAGGTACCAGAGGGTGAAAAAAGTTGCTTTTAGACTTCGACTTCCTTTTATTGTCATTCAAATTTGAACTTTACAGTACAGATAAGAACAAAATTTTGTTTCATTAGCTCCTTGTAGTGCAGGGTAAAAAAGCAATAAGGTGCAGATATAAATAAATAGATTAGTGTACAGATAAATATATTGCACTTTTGCATATGCATCCAAGTTTATGGATGTATGTTATATTGTCTTTATATTCCAGCGAGTTAATCCATTTTTGGGGGGAATTGAGGGGATTATTATGATGCGTTCAAGAGTCTTACGGCCTGAGGGAAGAAGCTGTTACAGAACCTGGAGGTTCTGCTACGGAGGCTGCGGAACCTCTTTCTAGAGTCCAGCAATGAAAACAATCCTTGGTGGGGGTGGATAGCTTCGAGGTGGGTTAGCTCAACCAAACTTATTCCTTACATTAGGCGCGCCGGGTTATAAGGCGCACTGTGGAGTTTTGAGGGGAAAAAAAGGATTTTAAGTGCGCCTTATAGTCCGGAAAATAGGTAGTTGTTTACTTTAAAGATGCCGTCAGATGCTTTGCTTGTCCTCTTTTCAATTTTATTCGCCTGTCTTAATTTCAACGATAACGTTTTTAGCGAAATATGCAAGTGCTGGCGCATAAGTTTGCGGCAGGGCTGACAAGTTTCAGAAAATGACGAGCATGATGCGTTTGAAAATAATTTGGTCTTTCACACCGATTTGCCCTGTTTCAATGTCGATTTATACCTAAAGGCTGACTTCCTCACCTTCAGGAGCTCTCCATGCAGTGTGGCCTCCTAAAGTCTTAATTATGCAGAAATTAGAAATGAAAATCATCTCCACTGTTTTCTCTGCTGGCTCTTCTGTCTCATCCTGTCTCTGTGTTCTCAATTTGTATCTCTTCTACATCTCCGTCCTCACTGTCCTCAATCTTTTCTGATCTGTCTTCATCTTCCAGTGTTGTCAACTCCTCAGTAAGGAAAGTTGCTATTGGCTGTCATAAAAATTGCTAGAAGTTGCCAGATGACATCATTGCCTCATCATTGATAACAATGAATGCTGTGGTAGAGAGGAATAACATAGTTATAACATAATTATGATTACAAGTGTAAATTAATTTTCTTCTGTTTATTCTTAGTTTAGTTGTATTTTTCTTTGTTCTACATTGTGAAATGTTAGAGTATCAAATTTGATTAAAAGACTGGAGTGTTGTGATATACACAATCGAACCAAATGTATTGATTGGCTCATTGACATGAACGATAGACTCTTTTTAATTTGAAGTGTGACAGTGATAAAACATTTACATCTCAACCAAGGCAGAAACAGCGGCAGCTTTGCACCTCTCTGCTGGGACTGGAAGGGAATTAAACTTCATTGTCATTGAACTTAAAAGTACAAGGAAATGTGTTTTCAGTACAATCTGTCTAAAAGCAGACATACAGTAGACAGGGGACCACATGTGAGGTAAGGCCACAGACCTCCCATCTCCACCAGCGGCTATCCCTCCCAGTCCTGGGGAGCCCATTATTCCTCACCCTTCCCGGTTCAGTGATACGTCTGGTTGCTGTGAACTAGGGCTGGGCGATATGGCCTTTTTTTAATATATCGATATTTTTAGGCCATATCGCGATACACGATATATATCTCAATATTTTGCCTTAGCCTTGAATGAACACTTGATGCATATAATCACAGCAGTATGATGATTCTATGTGTCTACATTAAAACATTCTTGTTCATACTGCATTAATACATGCTCATTTTAAACTTTCATGCAGAGAGGGAAATCACAACTAACTCAATTTACCAAAACTGTATTTATTAAACAGTTATTAAGCAGTGGCACAAACCTTCATGTAAATTCCAAACCAGAAAGTGCAAGATTGTCAGAGACATTTTAAAACAAGCTATGAGTGCACTTTTGTGCATGATGTCACTAAGATGACATGTTAAAACAAGACTAAATTAAAGTGCACTTTTTGTACAGAACGCCACTACAATATTTTAAAACAAATAAAGTGCACTTTTGTGCATGATGTCACACAAGATATTTCAAAAACTGTCACATAAAAATGAGCTGCATAATAGGACATCAAATAGTGTATGTCCTTCGCTATGTGGTAGGTTACTGCGGACGTTATCTCCTTCTGTTGATGACTGTTTTTTTCACAGTGTTGATGTGGAAATGGAAGACGTCAGGCTCAATTGGGTCAGTGCTGGTTGCTTCGGCATTTTGTTGGGTGTGGCACCGGCCGGAGATGTTGACATGCAGTTTCAAGCATTCTTCATTCTCTAGCGGGTGACTTTTCAAATGATAGTACAAATTAGTAGTGCTGTTACTTTTGGTGGCAACGCTTTTGCCGCATACTTTACATATTATGGTTGTCTGTTCAACATCTTCCCGCTTGAAGCCAGACCACCGCCAGACGATGGACCCCATGCTGTTTTTCTTGGGAATTAATTAATCTTCCTCCATTTGTTACCAGATTCGCACCTTTGCTCTCTCATATTACCACTCGCACCACTCCGCTTGCACCACCTGCCACCGCAAACCTTACCATGCCGCTACCTCTCTGCTCGGCGAGGGCATACGACGTTGCACGCGCGACAGTATCTGACATATGTAACAGGGTGCGCTTGTTTTATCTCTCTGGGAGAAGGAGAGACAAGAAAGAGTGACGAAAAGCCTGTAGTGTAATGCCCGCAGCTAAAAGCAACTGCGTGAGAACGTATACTCGAATACTCACGAAATAGTCATTTTTTACATCACACAGAGACAAACCCACGATATATCGAGTATATTCGATATACCGCCCAGCCCTACTGTGAACAGTTCCTTCATCAGTGCTCATTAGTTTTTGACCAGCAGCCTGGTTCCTTTTCCTCTGACCAGGCTAAAATAGCTTTTATCATTAACCTGCTATCTGAAAAAGCCGCCACTTGGGCCATGACGGTTGGTAAGAAGTCTCTTGCTTTGATCACCCCGGAAAAGACAGAGCAGTTGTTGGACTTTAAAGGCCTAATAAAAAAGCCTTGCCTGTACCGGAAGTAGCGTGACGTCACAGGTTGTGGAGCTCCTCACATCTGCACATTGTTTACAATCATGGCCACCAGCAGCGAGAGCGATTCGGACCGAGAAAGCGACGATTGCCCCATTAATTTGAGCGAGGATGAAAGATTCGTGGATGAGGAAAGTGAGTGTGAAGGACTAGAGGGCAGTGGAAGCTATTCAGATAGGGAAGATGCTGTGAGAGGCGGGTGGGACCTGATATTCCGCTGGGAATGACTAAAACAGTAAATAAACACAAGACATATATATACTCTATTAGCCACAACACAACCAGGCTTATATTTAATATGCCACAAATTAATCCCGCATAACAAACACTTCCCCCCTCCCGTCCATATAACCCGCCAATACAACTCAAACACCCGCACAACACACTCAATCCCACAGCCCAAAGTACCGTTCACCTCCGCAAAGTTCATACAGCACATATATTTCCCCAAAGTCCCCAAAGTTACGTACGTGACATGCACATAGCGGCACGCACATATGGGCAAGCGATCAAATGTTTGGAAGCCGCAGCTGCGTACTCATGGTACCGCGTCTGCTATCCAACTCAAAGTCCTCCTGGTAAGAGTCTCTGTTGTCCCAGTTCTCCACAGGTCAATGGTAAAGCTTGACTGTCATCTTTCGGGAATGTAAACAATGAAACACCGCTACGTGTTTGTGTTGCTGCAGCCGGCTGCACCGCTTCCCACCTACAGCTTTCTTCTTTGCTGTCTCCATTGTTTATTAAACAAATTGCAAAAGATTCACCAACACAGATGTCCAGAATACTGTGGAATAGAGATGCGCGGATAGGCAATTATTTCATCCGCAACCGCATCACAAAAGTCGTCATCCACCCGCCATCCACCCGAACTAACATTTTATCAAAACCACAACCGCCCGCCACCCACCCGTTGTTATATATCTAATATAGACGATGCAAGGCATTCCTGTTAAAGAAAGGAGACTGATCCTATGCAGCAGAGACATTCAATGCGTGCCACGCATTAATATCTCTTGGCCACGCATTAGAGGCTAAGAGATATTAATGCGTGATAATATTATTTATCATTATTATAATATTATTGTCATTTTCATTATGAAAGTGTTGACTATTATTGTTATTTTTTTCCCCTGGTCTTTAGTATACCCTTTTTTAGTTTGTCGCGTACCACGTTTGCTGCCGGCGTTGCCATTTTTTTTTTTTTTCTTCTTCTCCTGTTGTGTTGTGTTGTAGTGTGCTGTGTCACGCCAAATTTCTTCCCCCTACAAAAACCTTCCCCCTCACCCATTTACTTCCATGGTCATGTTTCCTCTTACGTCATTGACAGCGATCGATAGCACTTCGGCTTTGACTGCCCGTCGCTGGACGGATACTTCGTCTTTGACAGCTGCTGGAATCTGAAGAAATCGATTATTGTTTTTTTTTGTACAGGCGCGAAACAGGACAGTCGCGTGCGGGTTAAGGATCCCGGGCAACTTTGTGACTTTATTGGACGCAGCCCCGGAAGTAAATGGGGGGGGAAGGCTTTTGTAGGGGGAAATAAATTTGGCGTGACAGCTGCAGCAGTGCCTGATGAATAATTGCCTGTTTCAAAGAGTGCTGCTCGTTTTTCGTATGTGGGTAACAACATTTAACTATGTATTTTTTTTTTTCTTAATTGGTTCAACCGCCACCCGCCCGAATCTATTTAAAATCTATTTTTATCGTCATGCATCCGCCCGACCCGCGGATTATCCGCGGACTCCGTGGTTGTGTCCGCAAACCGCGCATCTCTACTGTGGAATTTTGCGATGAAAACAGACGACTTAATAGCTGGCCACAATGGTGTCCCAAAATGTCCTCTACAATCCGTGACGTCACGCGCAAACATCATCATACCGAGACGTTTTCAGCAGGATATTTCACGGGAAATTTAAAATTGCACTTTACTAATCTAACCCGGCCGTATTGTCATGTGTTGCAATGTTAAGATTTCATCATTGATATATAAACTATCAGACTGCGTGGTCGGTAGTAGTGGGTTTCAGTAGGCCTTTAAGCAGGGCCAACTCTCTGTGGCCGAATAGCCTATAGACTTCCGTATCCTAGCTGCAGAGAGCGGATTTGGCGACGCTGCTTCATGCAGCATTTTTCGCAAGGGATTAAATCATCGCATCAAGAACGAACTTGCCTCTGCTGCTACTGTGGAAGCCCGTACCATCACATCTCCAACTGCACCATTCGTCCTAGATAAGTGAGTGTGACAGTTACCTGTGAACGGATTCATCTTTTCCGTGTTGTTCTCGGACAGCAGCTCCCAGCGAGACGCCATCCTCTCCGCATATTGATCTGAATGCAGGAAGTGCACTGTCCACAGCAGCACTCTGTGCGGACACACAAACACACCCACATTCATAAGTTAATGATGTTTTTTATCTTAAAACTTAGCGTACAGAGAGCAGTGTCAAAAAGTCCTTGTTTCCAATCAAATCCATCTCTGTTTCTTGTCTCTTAGGAGTCTCTGGAGGATCAACATCTTTATTTCCCAGGTTTCTACTTGTCTGGTCAAACCCTGTCTGTGTGCAACAATGTCAAATACTTGGGCTACGTCATCAATGACAAGATGGAGGATGATGCTGACTTGCTTAGACAGAGAATAATGCTGTATATCCAAGCCAATATGCTAGTGAGAAAATGTCACTACTGTTCTGATGAAGCGAAGGTGTACTTGTTTACTTGTTTCTAACCCCTATGTACACAGCACCCCTCTGGGTGAGGTTAAAAAAAAAGAGCTTGTGCAAACTCCAGGTTGCATATAATGACTCTCAGAATCCTGCTCAGAAAGCCCAGGGGTAGTAGTGCCAGGAAGCTTTTTTGTGATTTAGGGATAAACACCTTACACGCAACCCGGAGAAAACTAATGTTTAAATGTATATGCAGACTGCAGGGGTCCAAGAATGATCTTATTATACAGATAACCAATCCTAGGTGTAGTTCTGTTAGGTACCAATCGTATATATGGAAACACTGGTATGTGTGCCTTTTATATAATGTGTAGACGCATTTTCAAAGTATATATATATATATATATATATATATATATATATATATATATATATATATATATATATATATATATATATATATATACATACATGTATATATATATATATATATATATATATATATATATATATATATATATATATATATATATATATATATACATACATGTATATATATATATATTCTTTTTTTATTGCTGCTTTTATTTATTTGATACCTTTTTAACTGAATATGCACAAGCACTGTTTTTAATAGTATGTGATAATGCCTTTTATACTGTATTTTGTTTGTTTTATGTACCGTATATGATTGTATGTCTACTTGGACATTGGAGTCTGCAATAAAGTTTGATTGATTTGACGTTGTCGACGAGGAAAATGCAGACGCAGCATTATAGTTAGCGTAGCGCAATGACGCAGATGCTCATTTCAACTCACGTGAAAAGTGCAGACTTCAAACAGCATACTGCATAACGGAAATGTCTTTAAAGGCATACTGAAATTATTTTTTTTTAAATTTAAACGGGGATAGCAGATCCATTCTATGTGTCATACTTGATAATTTCGCGATATTGCCATATTTTTGCTGAAAGGATTTAGTAGAGAACATCGACGATAAAGTTCGTGTCATTCTTGTTTGGTGTGGGTTCACAGTGTGGCGCATATTTGTAACAGTGTTAAAGTTGTTTATACGACAACCCTCAGTGTGACCTTAATGGCTGTTGACCAAGTATGCTTGCATTCACTTGTGTGTGTGAAAAGCCGTAGATATTATCCCCACCTTCTACCATCCTAGTCACGTCCGTTGTGTCCTTGGGCAAGACACTTCACCCGTGCTCCTGATGGGTGCTGATAGCGCCTTGCATGGCAGCTCCCTCCATCAGTGTGTGAATGGGTGAATGTGGAAATACTGTCAAAGCGCTTTGAGTACCTTGAAGGTAGAAAAGCGCTATACAAGTATAACCCATTTATCATTTATCATTATGATTGGGCCGGCATGCAAAGGCAGTGCCTTTAAGGTTTATTGGCGCTCTGTACTTCTCCCTACGTCCGTGTACACAGCGGCGTTTTAAAAGTAATAAATTTAACTTTTTGAAACAGATACCGATAATTTTGAAACCGATACCAATAATTTCCGATATTACATTTTAAAGCATTTATCGGCTGATAAATATCGGCAGTCCGATATTATCGGACATCTCTACTTAAAAGCACTTTTTGGCAACCAAGAATACATTGATTTCATGAATATATCCAACAACTTTATCAGTAAGTATTACGTGCATGAACAAAAGAGCAGTTAATATTGTGTGTGGCTTTTAAACAAGAAAGGTTTCAGCACATCAACATCGGATCAACAGTCCTTTACAATCTTAGTAATACCATAGAAATGTCCTAACTCCTTACTTTTTCGGACACAATAAAGGCTTGAATAATTTCAAACACATATTGTTACAATTACCACTAATGTAATGTTTAGCAGTGCAGCTTTAACAAGCGTGCGTGCTCCCGCGTTGTAAATACATTTTTGGGCATGGGCCTCCCTGGAAAAAAAAAAAGTTTTAAAAATGTTTTTCTGCAGCCTGGACTGCTTACCTAGAATATCAATCCCAGGACACGCCTGGACGGAGAGGACGTGCAAAGTCTACTACACAGAAAGGTCAGGCAGTGCATTTACGTCACACAGTAACTAGCAACTACTACAGCCATTAATACACACAACTTTATAAGTCATTACTGACTTAATGTGCAGTTTTTAAACCAAAAGGAAAGTAGGACGTTTGGGGGAAAAAATAACCCTGACAAAGTAGGCTACTTACTCTGCTGCGGATTGTTGTCCTCAAGCTTCGACATTGACGAAAGAGTCTTCTACTCGCCGCCACTACAAGCAACATGATTTCCTAGCAAGACATGTTCGACACTTCCGTTGAGCTATTCAAAATAATTTAAACACGACATTTAAAAAACACAATTACATGCTCTACATCTATATAAATGTCCATTGTATGTATTTTATTTATACACATACTTTCATGTGCAATAAACATGTTCGATCAAATCATCTGGTCTTAGTTTACCTCACTGTTGCGCACTCTTCTCTTTAATTTTGAAAGCTATTTCTTGTTTTTCCTGTTACACCTTCCCCGTCAGATCCCATGACGTAATGATGCATCGACCGCTCCTGCCGATTGGCACTGAAGAGCCGTAGGGCCGCCATCTTAAACCGGTCAACATCTCCATCTAGTGACAGGATCAATGAAGTGTCAGCACATTTAATCCATCATCACCTTCTCAATAATTAACAGATTTTCACACGTTTTTTTTAATGCAAACTTCATACATGCAGCTATGATACAGTGCAAATTAATTGTCATATTTTAATATTCACAGTGGGATTAACAATCATACAATATTCAGTTAGACAGGTATTTAGCAAACACATATATACACTTGGCAGCGCGGTGGAGGAGGGGTTAGTGCGTCTGCCTCACAATACGAAGGTCCTGAGTAGTCGTGAGTTCAATCCCGGCCTCGGGATCTTTCTGTGTGGAGTTTGCATGTTCTCCCCGTGACTGCGTGGGTTCCCTCCGGGTACTCCGGCTTCCTCCCACCTCCAAAGACATGCACCTGGGGATAGGTTGATTGGCAACACTAAATTGGCCCTAGTGTGTGAATGTGAGTGTGAATGTTGTCTGTCTATCTGTGTTGGCCCTGCGATGAGGTGGCAACTTGTCCAGGGTGTACCCCGCCTTCCGCCCGATTGTAGCTGAGATAGGCTCCAGCGCCCCCCACGACCCCGAAGGGAATAAGCGGTAGAAAATGGATGGATGGATGAATATATACACTTTTCTATTTGAAATACTGTATATACCTTTATACCACATAACCTATGCTTTTAATAACTTATTCTAACTTTTCTTCATTAATTATGTTGTAGTGGTACTCATTGGGCTAAATTTGGTACATTGGGTATGAATTATGTGCCATCTCATGTATGCTGGTATGACAAAGGTGCTTGAATATAAACGATATATATATATATATATATATATATATATATATATATATATATATATATATATATATATATATATATATATATATACATATATATATATATATATATATATATACATATATATATATATATATATATATATATATATATATATATATATATATATATATATATATATATATATATATATATATATATATATATATATATACACTACCATTCAAAAGTTTGGGGTCACCCAAACAATTTTGTGGAATAGCCTTCATTTCTAAGAAGAACAATAGACTGTCGAGTTTCAGATGAAAGTTCTCTTTTTCTGGCCATTTTGAGCGTTTAATTGACCCCACAAATGTGAAGCTCCAGAAACTCAATCTGCTCAAAGGAAGGTCAGTTTTGTAGCTTCTGTAACGAGCTAAACTGTTTTCAGATGTGTGAACATGATTGCACAAGGGTTTTCTAATCATCAATTAGCCTTCTGAGCCAATGAGCAAACACATTGTACCATTAGAACACTGGAGTGATAGTTGCTGGAAATGGGCCTCTATACACCTATGTAGATATTGCACCAAAAACCAGACATTTGCAGCTAGAATAGTCATTTACCACCTTAGCAATGTATAAAGTGTATTTCTTTAAAGTTAAGACTAGTTTAAAGTTATCTTCATTGAAAAGTACAGTGCTTTTCCTTCAAAAATAAGGACATTTCAATGTGGCCCCAAACTTTTGAACGGTAGTGTGTATATATATATATATATATATATATATATATATATATATATATATATATATATATATATATATATATATATATATATATATATATATATATATATAGACACAACAACAACAACAACAACAACAACAACAATGCATATGTGTATGTATGTATGGATGTAGGTATGTATATGTGTATGTTAGGGTTGTACGGTATACCGGTACAGCATAGTACCACAATACTAATGAATCATATTCAGTACTATACCGCCACAAAAAAGTGCCAGTCCCCCCACGCCCCTTTTTTTTTTTTACGGGCATGACGGAGCATCGTCGGTAAGTTGTGACATTGCTGGTTTTACGAGCAGACAAGCATGTTCGGCAGCACACAATCACGGAGTACTTAAAAGCAGACACAGTGTGTAGACAGAAAAGGGAGAACACTTTAAAACTAAAGTGAAAGGTGTAGCTATAACACGGAAACACCCTCAGGAAGAGGTGCTTTAAGACATGGCTAGCTAGCTAGAAGCTAACGTCCAACCACAAGTATCAAACAACAGAAGAATACATGTTTATTACATTTACCATAAGTGTAGATAGAACATGTTAAAAGAGAAAATAACCAGATATTAACAGTAAATCAACAAGTAGATTAATAATTAATTTTCTACCACATGTCCTTAATAATTTTGACAAAATAATAGAATGGAAAAGGACACAAACATTTTAACGCATAAGTCAGCAGACTAAATTAGAAGCCTTTGTTTGCTTACTTACTAATAAAATAAAAGTTATCTCGTATGTTCACTATTTTATTTAAGGAAAAAATTGCAATAAGAAACATATGTTTAATGTACCATAAGATTTTTTGTTAAAATAAAGGCAAAAATAAAAAAAAATTGTGGTACCCTTTATTTAGAAAAGTATTGAAAAGTATTGAAATACATACCGGTACCAAAATATTGGTATCGGGACAACCCTAGTGTGTATATATACACTATATTGCCAAAATTATTTGGCCAGCCATCCAAATAATCAGAATCAGGGTCTTAATCACTTGGCCCGGCCACAGGTGTATAAAATCAAGCACTAAGGCATAGAGCCAACAAACGTTTGTGAAAGAATGGACCACTATCAGTGATTTCCAGCGTGGAACTGTCATAGGATGCCACCTGTGCAACAAATACAGTCGTGAAAGTTCCTCGCTCCTAGATATTCGAAAGTCAACTTTATGATAAGAAAAGTGAAGAGTTTGGGAACAACAGCAAGTCAGCCACCAAGTGGTAGGCCACGTAAACTGACAGAGAGGGGTCAGCATAGTTCAAAGACTTTCTGCACAGTCAGTTGCTACAGAGCTCCAAACTTCATGTGACCTTCCAATTAGCCCACGTACAGTACGCAGAGAGCTTCATGGAATGAGTTTCCATGGCCAAACAGCTGCATCTAAGCCGTACATCATCAAGTCCAATGCAAAGCGTGGGATGCAGTGGTGTAAAGCATGTTGCCACTGGACTCTAGTGCAGTGGACACGCCTTCTCTGGAGTGATGAATCACGCTTTTCCATCTGGCAATCTGATGGACCAGTCTGAGTTTGGAGGTTGCCAGTAGAACGGTACATTGTACCGAGTGTGACTTACCGAGTACATTGTACCGAGTGTGAAATTTGGTGGAGGAGGAATTATGGTGTGGGGTTGTTTTTCAGGAGTTTGGCTTGGCCCCTTAGTTCCAGTGAAAGGAACTTTGAATGCTCCAGGATACCAAAACATTTTGGACAATTCTATGCTCCCAACCTTGTGGGAACAGTTTGGAGCGGGTCCCTTCCTCTTCCAACATGACTGTGCACCAGTGCACAAAGGAAGTTCCATACAGACATGGATGACAGAGTCTGGTGTCGATGAACTTGACTGGCCTGCACAGAGTCCTGACCTGAACCTGATAGAGTACCTTTGGGATGAATTGCCCTTCTCGACCAACATCAGTGTGTGACCTCAGCAATGCACTTTTTGAACGAATGGTGGAAAATTGCTATAAACAATGGGTTAGGAATGGGATGGCACTTCAAATTCATATGTGAGTCAAGGCAGGTGGCCAAATACATTTGGCAATATAGTGTATATATATGTGTATATATATGTGTGTATATATATATATATATACATAAACTGTATATATATATATATATATATATATATATATATATATATATATATATATATATATATATATATATATATATATATATATATATATATATATATATATATATATATATATATATATACACTACCGTTCAAAAGTTTGGGGTCACACAAACAATTTTGTGGAATAGCCTTTGTAGAGGCAGGGATTTGTTTCTCACTTGTCACCCGGGATAGTGGGTGTGGCTATGTGTGTGGGCGGAGTTTGTGTGGGGCTGATTGCTGAATATATAACACCTGCACCTCTCTGTGAATTGTTTGGCTTGTATGGATGTATGGAGAGAGTGTGAACCTGGGTGCCGTTACTTCTGTTGACCGCAAAGGGAACGCAAAGGGATCGCAAAGAGAACGCAAAAGGACAGCAAAAGGACCACAAAGGGACCACAAACCATCTGAATGTAATGTATTGTCTTTTTACTCAAAGGGAAAATAAATCACCCTCAAAACAGCAGTAATGACTTCATGTTGCATCTTTGGACCCAGCGTGTCAGACAGAACCCTGCTTTCCACTCTCAGTGACTAATTACTTTCTGATAGTCACACTACATTGTCAACAGAAATGGCTACAGATCCGACACTGACCTTCTGATATTTCGCTGGAATCGTGCACTTTGGACCACTCAACCCCTCAAGCAACTGAATGAAACGAAGGAGCGCAGCACAACCTATGGTATGTGACACTCAGTTCATTCATACTGTGAAGTATATTTGCCTGGACACAGTTGATGCTGGATACTGCTGCACATTGGATAGCTGTGGCTGCCATTTTGATGTCATTATTGCTTCGGATTGAATTAACCTGTGGAAAAGTGGATCACTTATTTGTGCACATTAAAGGAGTGATGTTGGATGTGGAAGTTTGATGCATTTATTGCTGATGGTCAAGCCTGAAATAAAGTGTGGATTTGGAAGCAACAGTGGATTCATGTATGGAGTCATATTTGTGCCAAAACAAAGCAGCAAAGTTGGATGTGGATTCATGATGCAAATGTGGATTGTGACATATGCTCTCTGAACTTTTGTGGTGCACATATTGCTGGATGTCAAGATGAGTGGATCAAAAGCTGGTTCACAAGTGAATGGATCAAAAGCTGGTTCAAATGCAAATGAAATAGATTTCAATGAAACTGTGAAAAGAAAAATCATTCTCACTGAAAAGGCCTTGGTGTGCAAAATGGAGAAGCTTCAAAAACAACGCCAAGCAAGAGTGAATAAAATGAAATGTATCATCATTGTCTTAAAGAAGCTCGTGGAGAATGATGAAAATGTTTCACAGGTGAAAACTCAACTGGACATTTTGATGCAATTACGTGAGGAAACAACTTCCCTGCATGAGTCATTGGTGGAAATAGTACCTGAGATGGAAAAGGATAAACAAAAAGTGTGGTTTGCAAGCATCAATAAATACAACAAAGGATTTATTGAGGATATGACACAGTGGCTTTCTGAAACTAAGAGACCAGTCTCAGGACATGCACCAAATGACAATGTGGAGGAGAAGGCCACATGTGAAGTATTACATGATGACATTCAGCCAGAGGACAGCATCTCAAATGTTGGAAGCAACAATCATGGATCAAAAACTGGGACTTCAAGAACTTCAAACTCTTCTATTTCCTCTTCACGTGTCAAAGCAGAGGCTGAAATGGCTGCTCTTCTCGCTCGTCAAAAATTGCTCAAACAAAAGCAAGAGCTGGATCAGCAAGAGGAGGAAATAAGGAAAAGGAAAGAGAGATTTGAGCTTGAAGTGGAGATTGCAGCCGCTCAGGCTCGGATGGAGGTCCTAAGAGTCTCAGGAAGCAGTGTGAAAGGCACCAGATACAAAAAATCAGATGGTATGGAATCTTATATGGCCAAAGAAGCACATGCTGCTCTTAATGCTGAGACTGATTCATTTGTGCCTGGTGGCCATGGAGTGTATGACAGTCAAAGTACATCTAAGTCTCATTTAACACAGCCGAATGAAAGGAAAGTTACTGTTGATGTTGGATCTCAAATAATCCAGCAAAGGATGCCTGGACTCCCAATGGCTGCTAATATGAACAGTAATGCTTCAGCTTCTCAATTTACAACACATTCACATGTTCAGATGCCAGTCATTAATGACAATAACAATTTGCTATCCATAATGGTAAGGCAAAATGAAATTTCTGCTCTACTGGCGCGACAACAGAACATCTCTCATTTGCCAAGGACAGAGACCCAGGTGTTTGATGGAAAGCCTCTTCAATATCATGCCTTTATGAGATCTTTTGAACACAATGTTGAAGAAAGGACAAGTGACGCTGGAGACTGCTTGCACTTCCTGGCACAATACACAAGAGGACAACCACATGAGCTTGTTCAAAGCTGTCAGCGAATGCCTCCAGACAGAGCATATCAAAGGGCTAAGGCTTTATTGGAAGAACATTTTGGGAATGAGCAAAAGATTGCTTCTGCTTATTTGGACAAAGCACTATCATGGCCTTTGGTTAAAGCAGAGGATGCAAAATCTCTTCAAGCATATGGTCTCTTTTTAAGAGGATGTTGTAATGCGATGGATGACATACAGTACATGTCTGAGCTTAACATGCCTGCGAACATGCTGATGGTGATCAAGAAGTTACCGTATAAGCTGAGAGACCAATGGAGGACGGTAGCTTGTGATATTCAAGAGACCCGTTCTCAAAGAGCTACTTTCCCTGACACCGTCAGTTTTATTGAACGTCAAGTTAAAATTGCAGCAGACCCTATATTTGGAAATATACAGGATACTCCAAAGACAATGCAAATAAAAAATGGCAGCAGAGATGGCTATCAGCGTCACATACGAAACCAAGGAAGTTTTGCTACTACCGTAACATCAGTTAATGGAAAGGCCCATGTGAAAAAGGTTGGAGCCCCACTGGACAAAAGGACCTGCTTGTACTGCAAGGGTGAACATGCGTTGGAGGTGTGCTCTCTATTGGTAGAGAGGGCACATAATGACAAGATCACTTTTTTAAAACAACATGGAGTTTGCTTTGGCTGTCTGTGCATAGGGCACATAAGTAAGGACTGCAGGAAGCGACTGTCATGTAAAACATGTGGAGCTAAACACCCTAGCATGCTTCATATTCATCCAAAGAACAAGGAGCAAGAGAAGGATCAGTTGCAGCAGGTACAAACACAGCGGTGGGCAGCTCTGTGGTAACAGTGCAAAGTAGTGGTCTCACTGGGGCCGGTGACCATGGCTGTAAGCTCTCTATCGTGCCAGTAAAGATCAAGTCCAAAAAGGGTCACCAAGTCGTGGAAACGTATGCCTTTCTGGACCAAGGCAGCTCTGGCTCCTTTTGTACATCAAGTCTGATGAGCAAGTTGAATGTTTCAGGAAGAGGAACTAAAATTCTCTTACGCACTTTGGGCCAAGAAAAGATTGTAGGATGTTGCATTGTGTCAGATCTGGAGGTAGCCGGTCTGGAAAGTGATCTCTACTGTGACTTGCCAGATATGTTTACGCGGAAGAAAATGCCTGTGTGCAGGAGCAACATACCACGGGAGCAGGATCTGGTCAGATGGCCATATTTGCGTGGAGTACACCTACCTGAAATTGATGCAGACATTGAACTGTTGATCGGCTTAAATGCACCAAGAGCTCTTGAACCAACAAAGGTGATTCCAAGCGAAGAAGGAGGGCCGTACGCTGTTCAGACCATGTTGGGATGGACTGTCAATGGGCCAATGTTTGGTGAAGCAGACTTGGAACAACCCAACATCACTGCTAACCGCATCTCTGTGGTGAAATTGGATGAACTGTGGAAGCAGCAGTTTCAACTCGACTTCCCTGAACGCAGCCATGAAGAGCAACTGGGTCCCTCAAGAGAAGATGGCCAGTTTATGGAAATGGTGAAAAGCTCTGTTGAGCTGGTGGATGGTCACTACACCATTGGTTTGCCTTTAAAAAAGGGAAATGTATGCATGCCTGATAACCGCAAGTTAGCAGAGCAACGCGCCTTGAATTTGAAAAGAAGGTTCCAAAGGGATGCCTTATTCCATGCGGACTACACCATGTTCATGCACAACATCATTATCTGCGGTTATGCTGAAAGAGTGCCTGTGGAAGATCTGGCATGTAACCATGGAAAAACTTGGTATATTCCACATCATGGTGTATACCATCCGCAAAAGAAAAAAATCAGAGTGGTGTTTGATTGTGCTGCGTCATTTAAAGGTACATCACTGAACACACAGCTGCTGCAGGGACCCGATCTTACAAGTTCATTGATCTGAGTCATAGCCAGATTCAGGAAAGAACCCATCGTTTTGATGGCAGATATTGAGGCCATGTATCACCAGGTGCGTGTGCCAGCTGAAGACTGTGACTTGCTGAGGTTTCTCTGGTGGCCAGGTGGGGATTTCTCGCAACCTATGGAGGAGTACAGGATGTGTGTGCATCTCTTTGGGGCAACCTCGTCACCAAGCTGTGCAAACTTTGCTCTGCGAAAGTGTGCGGAGGATAACAGAAACTCCTACAGTCAGCAGGTGTTGGACACCATCGTGCACAGCTTTTATGTAGATGACTGTCTTGTTTCTGTGCCCTCTGAGTCTGAGGCTGTTACTCTCTGTCACAATCTTCAAGCCATTTGTGCCAGAGGTGGCTTTCAGCTAAAGAAGTGGATAAGTAACAGTCGAAACGTGTTGGCTGCAATTCCTGAAGAGCATAGGGCAGTGGATGTACAGGAGATGGATCTGGATCATGACACACTTCCTGTTGAGAGAGTTCTGGGAGTGCAGTGGTGTGTGCAATCTGATGCATTCAAGTTCAGGATTTCAATCCAAGGTCGACCTTTGACCCGTTTAGGGATCTTATCTGTGGTCAGTTCCGTTTACGATCCACTTGGAGTGCTTGCGCCAGTGGTGCTGAAGGCCAAACTAATCCTGCAGGATCTGTGTAGGAGAGGCTTTGAGTGGGATGATCTTGTAGCTGAACCCATTGCACAGGAGTGGACAAATTGGATAAAGGAGCTCCATCTACTTGAGGATTTCAAGGTCAGAAGATGTTTCAAGCCTGTGGACTTTGGCACTGTAGCTTCTGCCCAATTGCATCATTTTTCAGATGCAAGTGAGGTGGGTTATGGAACAGCTACCTACCTACTGTTGTGCAATGCCAATGGAAACCTGTGCCGCACCCTTGTCATGGGAAAGTCTAGGGTGGTTACCTTAAAACCAATTACCATTCCCATGCTGGAGCTAACAGCAGCGGTAGTTGCATCACGTATGGACACATTGTGGAGAAGGGAGCTGCAGATGCCATTGCTTGACTCTGTCTTTTGGACTGATAGCACCTCAGTGCTAAAGTACATCAAGAATGAGACCACCAGATTTAGAACATTTGTGGCTAACAGGGTCTCGGAGATCCTTAAAGCGTCTCATGCAGCTCAGTGGAGATATGTGAACACCTTGTCCAATACAGCAGATATTGCTTCCAGGGGACTTGGAGTGAAGTCGTTCCTCAAGGATGAACAGTGGATGTGTGGCCCACAATTTCTGCTTCTATCAGAGGACCAGTGGCCTACAAACCCAGACTGGTCAGAAGAACCATCAGAGCAAGATGATCCTGAGGTCACAAGGAGCATTGCTGCTAATGCTATTTCAGCCGAAGAAGAAGTTGACTCTGTGTCTCAATTGATTGACCGTACTTCATCTTGGACCCGTCTGAAGAGAGTGATGGGTTGGGTCTTAAGATTCAAAATTAGACTCTTGAGTCTCTGGCAGAAGAGGAAGGAGGTCAAGGCGCTGCTGTCAAACTCAAAGACATGTGAGAGTGCGTCAAAGTCCAGTATCAGTTTTGTTGTGGCAATTCTCAAAACAGAGCTTAACTCAATTCTGTTCTAGCATTTAAAAAGACCGTTTGTGACCGTATGTGGCCCGCGTGCTGTAGTTTGCCCATCCCTGATATAGATAGGTGCTGTTTTTTATTGTCGGTAGAGAAAATTAATAACATTAGGGGTGGGCCAAAGAAAAGGCAAACTAAATAAATACATCCAGTGGGGGTTGTGGACCCCTAGAGGTAGTTGTAGGGTGTCGCCAGCAAAAGGACAGATAGTTAGTAATAAACCCTTATTGGGTCCATTTGTACACTCAGTTGCAATAACAATGATATTTTACATGTGGACCAACAGATATAAATGCCCTTAATAGCTTGCTACAATTATTCGGGGATAGCTTCCCCTGTAGCTTATACATTTTCCAAGTAGCTTGCACATCACTGACCATTTTGATTGATTGATTGATTGATTGAGACTTTTATTAGTAGGTTGCACAGTGAAGTACATATTCTGTACAATTGACCACTAAATGGTAACACCCGAATAAGTTTTTCAACTTGTTTAAGTCGGGGTCCACTTAAATCGATTCATGATACAGATATATACTATCATATATACTATCATCATAATACAGTCATCACATAAGATAATCACATTGAATTATTTACATTATTTACAATCAGGGGTGTGGAGGGGGGGGGATATGGACATCAAGTAGTGGACATAGAGAGAGAGAGAGAGAGAGAGAGAGAGAGAGAGAGAGAGAGAGAGAGAGAGAGAGAGAGAGAGAGAGAGAGAGAGAGAGAGAGAGAGAGAGAGAGAGAGAGATCAGAAGGCATAAGAAAAAAGATAAAGTATCTGCATTTGATTGTTTACATTTGATTATTATGGGACGGCGTGGCGAAGTTGGTAGAGTGGCTGTGCTAGCAATCGGAGTGTTGCTGGTTACTGGGGTTCATATCCCACCTTCTACCTTCCTAGTCACGTCCGTTGTGTCCTTGGGCAAGACACTTCACCCTTTGCCTCTGATGGCTGCTGGTTAGCGCCTTGCATGGCAGCTCCCTCCATCAGTGTGTGAATGTGTGTGTGAATGGGTGAATGTGGAAATACTGTCAAAGCGCTTTGAGTACCTTGAAGGTAGAAAAGCGCTATACAAGTATAACCCATATTAGCAATCCGGGGAGGGTGTTAGTTTAGGGTTGTAGCTGCCTGGAGGTGAACTTTTATTGCGGTTTTGAAGGAGGATAGAGATGCCCTTTCTTTTATACCTGTTGGGAGCGCATTCCACATTGATGTGGCATAGAAAGAGAATGAGTTAAGACCTTTGTTAGTTCGGAATCTGGGTTTAGCGTGGTTAGTGGAGCACCCCCTGGTGTTGTGGTTATGGCGGTCATTTGCGTTAAGGAAGTAGTTTGACATGTACTTCGGTATCAGGGAGGTGTAGCGGATTTTATAGACTAGGCTCAGTGCAAGTTGTTTAACTCTGTCCTCCACCTTGAGCCAGCCCACTTTAGAGAAGTGGGTAGGAGTGAGGTGGGATCTGGGGTGGAGGTCTAGAAGTAACCTGACTAGCTTGTTCTGAGATGTTTGGAGTTTAGATTTGAGGGTTTTGGAGGTGCTAGGGTACCAGGAGGTGCATGCGTAATCGAAAAAGGGTTGAACGAGAGTTCCCGCCAGAATCCTCAAGGTGCTTTTGTTGACCAGAGAGGAAATTCTGTAGAGAAATCTCGTTCGTTGGTTAACCTTTTTGATTACCTTGGTTGCCATTTTATCACAGGAAAGGTTAGCCTCTAGAATGGAACCTAGGTAGGTGACCTCATCTTTCCTGGTGATAACAATGTCACCTACTTTTATGGTGAAGTCATTGACTTTCTTAAGTTTGATGTGGGACCCAAACAGGATGGATTCTGTTTTACCCAAGTGTATGGATAGCTTGTTGTCAGCGAGCCAGGTGCAAGTTCTACAGAGCTCAGCACTGAAGATTTTCTCCACCTGTGACTTGTCTTTGTCGGATACCAGCAGGGCAGAGTCATCCGCAAACAAAAACAATTCACAGTCGCATGCTGATGACATGTCGTTTTTGTATATTAGGAACAGTAAAGGTCCCAGTATACTGCCTTGGGGGACTCCACAGCTCACCGAGAGGGGGGGGACACGGTGCCGTTCACCTCTACCACCTGCTCCCTCCCCTCCAAGTAAGATTGCATCCAGCTCCATGAGGTTTTGTTAAATCCGATTGCTCTGAGCTTATCCAACAGTATAGCGTGGTTAACGGTGTCAAAGGCCTTCTGAAGGTCCAGCATGACCATGCCGCAGTATTTGCCCGCGTCCACCTCATGTTTGATGTGGTCGGTCAGATAGAGAAGGCATGTGTCAGTGGAGTGGTTAGTTCTGAAGCCGGATTGGAATTTGTACATGAGTTTATTAGTGGCAAGGTAACTATCGACCTGTTTATAAACTATTTTCCCCATTACTTTCGAAATGGAACTGAGAATAGAAACAGGTCGGTAGTTGCCAGGTTCCAATTTGCTTCCTTTTTTAAAGAGGAAGTTACTCTTGCTATCTTAAAATATTTTGGTACTTG
Organism: Entelurus aequoreus; assembly: GCF_033978785.1. Classification (NCBI taxonomy): domain Eukaryota; kingdom Metazoa; phylum Chordata; class Actinopteri; order Syngnathiformes; family Syngnathidae; genus Entelurus; species Entelurus aequoreus. Next base: position 23,660,154 of record NC_084746.1, read on the forward strand.
GCCTTGTGTAATTGATAGGTTTATTATGTGCGTGATGATCGGGGCAATGATGGAGGCAGAGTCCCTGAGGAATCTGGAGGGAATATTATCAAGGCCGGTGGCCTTGTTAGGGTGGAGCGCGCTCAATTTTTTAAACACCTCATCAGCTGTGACCATTTCTAATTTGAAATCATCGTTGGATACTCCTAGCTTTCTGTAGAAGGCTTTAATGTGTTCTACACCAAAGCGACCAGAGTGGTGGGACAGCTTGTTGACAAGAGTTGCGGCTATGCTGGTGAAAAAGATGTTAAGTCTGCTAGCTACCTCCATTTTGTCTGTAATGAGGGAGTCACCCTCCTTGATGCTGATGTTGGTGAGTCTTGTTTTAAGTTTCTGGCTGCAACCAGGAAGCTGGTTGTTGAGAATTTTCCAGAGCTCACGTGGCTTATTTGTGTTTTCCTCTATTTTGTCGTTAATGTAATTTTTTTTTAAGGATTTAGTCAGGTTGGTTGACTTATTTCTTAATTTATTGCATTGCTTTTTGAGAGTTGAAAGGAGTAATTTGAGGTTGATATTATTGGGTTGTTTATCTACTTCTGTTTGACATTTTTGGTATTCAGAGTATTTCCTGTCTCTGTCTTTTATGGCAGCTAATAGGTCCGGATTCATCCATGGTTCCGAGCGGGCTTTGATCCTGACTGTTTTCACGGGAGCCATGTCATTTAGTATCTTTAGGAACGCCGTTTTGAAGCGATCCCAAGCAACATCGACCAGGTTGCTCGCGAGCACAGGGGACCAGTCCCACTTATCTAATTTGAAATTGAAATTGTCATTGGAGTATTTTTTGAGGGATCTGGATTGGGCTGTTATGTGGCCATTGGCTTTAGGTTTAGCTATTTTACAGGTGCAGAAGGTTAGATAGTGGTCGCTAAGACCACAGATCATGACCCCACTATTTTTTATTTTAGGCCGGTCTGAAGTGAGAATGAGATCTATGGTTGACTGGGTGGAATCACACACCCTTGTGGGTAGCGCTATTAGCTGGGAAAGACCGTGCAGATTACAAAACTTGCTGAAGGATCTGAAGACAGGCGCATCTTTGCGTTGAATATCTGTGTTCAGATCCCCAGTTATAATTTTCTCCATGTTGTCTGTCCCTGCCAAGCATTCTTCCAAAGCCCCATAGAAATCACTGTGATTAGGGGGTCTATAGACAGTCCCTATTAGTACCGGCTTAGCGTTTTTACATTTGATTTCCGCCCACACAGATTCCAGGTCATTGTGGTTAAGATCAGTGCGAGTTATGTATTTAATATCCTGGTGAATATACATACAAACGCCCCCACCGTGTTTATTCCTATCCTTTCTGATAACCGAAAAGTTTTGTATTTCTATCTCTGAGTCAGAAATACTTTGATCAAATTTGGTTTCAGAGAAACACAAGATTTTTACCTTCGTGTTGAGGAACATTTCTCTGATTTGGTCAAGTTTGGCTCCAGAGAGGCTGTTCACATTAAGGTGGATGATGTGTAGTCCACTGGAACCAAAAAGAGCATCAGAGTCCGCTGTGTTGTGATACTGATCAGAAAAATTGTTGGTTATTATTGCTGTTGAAGTTGAAGAGCAAGGAGAGAGAGGAGAGAGAGAGAGGCATATTGATCGTCCTCCAGGTGAAGGGGGAGGGGGAGGGAGGGGGAGGGGCGGAGTTGGAGAGGGGGAGAGGGGGAGGCCAGGTAGGGTTGCTGGGGGTGGGGTTGGGTTTCCTTTTGGCTGGCTTTTTTGAAGACAAAGAGAATAACGAAAATGTTTGTGTAAAGGCGCCTCTAAATCCTGTGTATGCCGCGTCCTCGACCATCTGGGACCGGGGAGAGGGCGCGTGGACCCCCGCCATCTCGTGCAGTTCCCCGCAATCACCGATGTCTGGGTCGCCGTCCAACGCAGCCGCCGCGTCGTTCACCGCCGCTGAGTCGTTGCCTTCTCCGATGACCGGGTTGTCCTCCACCGCCGCCGCCGAGCCTCCGACCGTGTCGATGAACGGGGCGAAGTCCTCCGCCATTGACCAACAGTAAGTTGTAAGCAGTAACACAGTTTTTGAGTTGGAGGTGGCTGCGTTGCATGAGAATAACATTTCTTGAGCTGCCTAAAGTTTATACACAAGAGTCCATTTCATTAGCTGACGGAAATATTGCTACAAGAAGGGATTAAAAAAAAATGGCCTCACCTGAAACATATTTACTTGCCTCAAATTGAAGCAGGAATCGAGCTCCTGATCGGAACGAATGTGCCAAAAACCCTGATGCCTTTAGAAGTGGTGTGCAATGAGGATGGAGGACCATTTGCCACAAGGACTAGACTGGGATGGACTGATAATGGACCAGTGGGAGGCAGCAGAAAGAAGACCATAAACGATAAAATGCCACAAATAACAGTCAATTGAACCTCCGTTTCATCCGAAGTAATCTCTGAACAGTTAAATTCCAAAGCAACAGCCTCTGGTGTAAAGGCGAGGACCAAAGGACAATAATAAACATAAAGGTTCCAAGCGTAAGAAGAAGAGGCCCAAGATCAAAGTACAAAACCCAAAACCAGTGAATTCGGCACATTGTGTAATTCGTAAATAAAAACCGAATACAACGATTTGCAAATCCTTTTCAACTTATATTCAATTGAATATACTACAAAGACAAGATAGTTAATGTTCGAACTGAGAAATACATTTTTTTTGCAAATATTCATTAACTTAGAATTTAATGGCAGCAACACATTGCAAAAAAGTTGGCACAGGGGCATTTTTACCACTGTGTTACATGGCCTTTCCTTTTAACAACACTCAGTAAACGTTTGGGAACTGAGGAGACCAATTTTTGAAGCTTTTCAGGAGGAATTATTTCCCATTCTTGCTTGATGTACAGCTTAAGTTGTTCAACAGTCCGGGGGTCTCCATTGTGGTATTTTAGGCTTCATAATGCGCCACACATTTTCAATGGGAGACAGGTCTGGACTACAGGCAGGCCAGTCTAGTACCCGCACTCTTTTACTATGAAGTCACACTGTTGTAACACGTGGCTTGGCGTTGTCTTGCTGAAATAAGCAGGGGCGTCCATGATAACGTTGCTTGGATGGCAACATATGTTGCTCCAAAACCTGTATGTACCTTTCAGCATTAATGGTGCCTTCACAGTGTGTAAGTTACCCATGTCTTGGGCACTATTACACCCCCAGACCATCACAGATGCTGGCTTTTCAATTTTGCGCCTATAACAATCAATCAATCAATCAATCAATGTTTATTTATATAGCCCTAAATCACATCCGGATGGTTCTTTTCCTCTTTGGTCCGGAGGACACGACGTCCACAGTTTCCAAAAACAATTTGAAATGTGGACTCGTCAGACCAAAGAACACTTTTCCACTTTGCATCAGTCCATCTTAGATGAGCTCGGGCCCAGCAAAGCCGGCGGCGTTTCTGGGTGTTGTTGATAAATGGCTTTCACTTTGCATAGTAGAGTTTTAACTTGCACTTACAGATGTAGCGACAAACTGTAGTTACTGACAGTGGTTTTCTGAAGTGTTCCTGAGCCCATGTGGTGATATCCTTTACACACTGATGTCGCTTTTTGATGCAGTACCGCCTGAGGGATCGAAGGTCCGTAATATCATCGCTTGCGTGCAGTGATTTCTCTAGATTCTCTGAAACTTTTGATATTACGGACCGTAGCTGGTGAAATCCTTAAATTCTTTGCAATAGCATGTTGAGAAATGTTGGATCGTCAAAATCCAGAAGGATGACAAGTTGTGGACAAAGACGCAGGACGCCCTCAAACAGGAAAACAAGAGAAGGAAAACTCAGTACAGACTTTGGACTTCACAAAACTCAATTTGTATATTACTTTTTATTTTATTTTTCTATTATTATTTATTTTTGCACTTCTTTCTTTTTTTTGTGTGACATTGCTTTTGTTCACATTTGACAATGGACATGTTTTTGACATGAAGAAAGAAGATGCCAGTGTGGATTTTGAATTTTGAAGGACACGATGCAAGCTCATAGAATTTGTTATTATTTCTGCTGGTGTGTAGGAGCCCGAAATGTGTATGTAAGGTCACCTTGTGTGTTTGTGAGTGTGTAGTCACAAAACGGAAATATGTGTCACATGACATTAGAGGCGGGCACTTCAAAAGGGCATTGTTACCTGCATTTGGCATGGATAGAGGACAGTAGTCGCCTCATGTTCATAGCGCAATCTAAGATCATTTCTTGATGCTGTCTGCTATTTAACCTCAATATAGCCATTAGAGACCTAATATTTGTAATATGTGCCAATATTACAGCGGACATCAGCTACAAAAGAGCTTGGCTGTTTACTCATAATGAGCCGTAGATGCCTGGTGTGACGTCATAGGTCAACCACAAAAGCAATACGTTTCTCATGTGTTAAAGGAAATAAGCGCCTCTCAGTGAGCAAAAGTTGCGTTAGAGCAGGCCTGGGCAACTATTTTGACTCGGGGGGCCAAATTTAGAGAAAAAAATGTGTCGGGGGGCCGTTATATCTGTTTTTAGGAACACTAATACAAAACCTCACAATAATGTCTGATTGAATGCTAAAAACGCAATTACAGACCGCCTGAAAAAACGGAATGGAATTTAAAAAAATCTTTACTGAATGAGACACCCAGAATGTACATGAAAATAAAGAATGTGGGATTTACAATATTAACTATGAACGATAAAACACTGAATATTGACAACATATGAACGTCACACCCCTGTAGATCGACATATTTTAACATTTAAGCGAAACACAACAAAAATGCAACAAACACAGCGAAATATGAATGCAAAGGGTAAAAGAAAAACACACCTACTGTCTGATATATCTGATACATCACTAAGCTTTAGAACTTTCTTGTAAAAATCTCCTTCCGCGTCTGTCCCTGACAGTGTTGGGTAACGCGTTAGTGTAACGCCGTTAGTTTCGGCGGTAACTAGTAATCTAACGCGTTATTTTTTATATTCAGTAACTCAGTTACCGTTACTACATGATGCGTTACTGCGTTATTTTACGTTACTTTTTATGTAGTATTGGCTAGAAACAGAAGATCTGAGTGTGTTTTATTGCAGCGCTACGGTGTCGTTCTTCTGAATTTCTTGTGTTACGCGGAGGAGCCGCCGCCGCGCTGTGTGTGTGTCTGAGTGCGGGAAGAAGAGGGAGGGGAGGGGTGCGCGCAGCAGCATTCGTGAGTGAGGGGCGGAGACAGAGAGAGCGAGAGAGTTGTTAACACGCATGCACGCCAGGTTCAGCTTTTTATCGATAGATTTTTTAGATTTAATTTTTTATTATCTATAGCAGGGGTGTCAAAAGTGTGCCCCGGAGGCCATTTGCGGCCCACAGCTAATGTTTTAAAGGCCCACAGCACATTCTAAAAATACTATTAAAATAAACAAAAACATAACAAAAGTGAAATAAAAAAGCTTAAAGGTGAAATGTAATTTAGAAAACGTTACAATGTTGACTAATAAAACAAAGCTGTTTTTTTCTTTCAAACTGTCATTGCTCAAAACATAATATTGAATCAAAATCAATGTTATTATGAATTATAGTACACACACTCTGTCAATTCTCTTATATACTCTTTATTTCTAGACTACTAGAGTGTTTGATTATCACATCACTCTAAATGTATAAAAAACAAAGTTCACAAACATAAAGAGGGATGCTAGTGGGCCAGGCCAATATTTCCTTATCTCTAAACTAAAACTGGGGAAATGTGTAGAGTGTTCTGGGCTTCAGACATGATTTTATTTCAGAATTCCTTGAGAGAAAAAACGCCTGGTTAGGCTTTGGTATGTAAAAATAAAGTTAAAGTACGTATTTGGTTTACAGCTATGTTGTTATTATGCTGTTTGTTACTTATGTATGTTATGTTGCAGCTATTTAAAATAGTTTTGTCAATTTGTTCTGGCCTGAAATAAATTGGCCCTTTGAAACATATCTTTGTCTTTGTGTGTTGTATGTAGACCACATTGTTTGTGTGTTGTATGTAGACCACATTGCTTAGCAGAGTTCAGTGATGCAAATGCATGTCAAGTTGATCAACACATTGTATTATTCTCCACTGCAATAACAGTACTGAAATGAAGGCTAAAAGGGCATTAATGGGAGCTTTAAAAAAAGAAGTAACTAGTTACTTTTCACAGTAACGCATTACTTTTTGGTGTAAGTAACTGAGTTAGTAACTGAGTTACTTTTGAAATAAAGTAACTAGTAACTGTAACTAGTTACTGGTTTTCAGTAACTAACCCAACACTGGTCCCTGACACCCGCATTTCAGGCTGGCCTCTCTGGAAACACTCTGTGGAAACGCTCCCCACCCACACTGCTTGGTGCCTCGTCTGAGCTGCTGTGACTTAGATTACCATAGTAACTAATTAGATTACCATAGTAACTAGTATATCATGCAAAAGCGCAGATTCCAACCATTGAAATACTTTGTATAGTTCAAGACTTACAGTAATTAGAAAACATCACTGCACATCATAATGGCAGCTACAGTTTCCATCTTAAAGATCTAAAAAAAATATTTGGGAATGTCCGGCGTGCGGCCCCCGGGTCTTAATTTGCCCATGTCTGCATTAGAGAGTGTGCATGGACACTGGGATTTAACATGTTGGTGTGAAAATACAGCCTTCCCGGTAAGGTCTAATCAGGTGTACTGGAGAGGAGGCTACGCCGGATAGTCGAACCTCGGATTCAGGAGGAACAGTGCGGTTTTCGTCCTGTTCGTGGAACTGTGGACCAGCTCTATACTCTCGACAGGTGCTTTGTGGACTTGGAGAAGGCATTCGACCGTGTCCCTCGGGAAGTCCTGAGGAGTGCTCAGAGAGTATGGGGTATCGGACTGTCTGATTGTGGCGGTCCCTGTATGATCAGTGTCTGAGCTTAGTCCGCATTGCCGGCAGTAAGTCGGACACATTTCCAGTGAGGGTTGGACTCCGCCAGGGCTGCCCTCTGTCACAGATTCTGTTCATAGCTTTTATGGACAGAATTTCTAGGCGCAGTCAGGGCGTTGAGTGGATCCAGTTTGGTGGCTGCAGGATTTGGTCTGTGCTTTTGGCAGATGATGTGGTCCTGATGGCTTCATCTGGCCAGGATCTTCAGCTCTCACTGGATCGGTTCGCAGCCGAGTGTGAAGCGACTGGGATGAGAATCAGCACCTCCAAGTCCGAGTCCATGGTTCTCGCCCGGAAAAGGGTGGAGTGCCATCTCCGGGTTGGGGAGGAGACCCTGCCCCAAGTGGAGGAGTTCAAGTACCTCGGAGTCTTGTTCAGGAGTGAGGGAAGAGTGGATGGTGAGATCGACAGGCGGATCGGTGCGGCGTCTTCAGTAATGTGGACGCTGTATCGATCCGTTGTGGTGAAGAAGGAGCTGAGCCGGAAGGCAAAGCTCTCAATTTACCGGTCGATCTACGTTCTCATCCTCACCTATGGTCATGAGCTTTGGGTTATGACCGAGAGGACAAGATCACGGGTACAAGCGGCCGAAATGAGTTTCCTCCGCCGGGTGGCGGGGCTCTCCCTTAGAGATAGGGTGAGAAGCTCTGCCATCCGGGAGTAGCTCAAAGTAAAGCCGCTGCTCCTCCACATCGAGAGGAGCCAGATGAGGTGGTTCGGGCATCTGGTCAGGATGCCACCCGAACACCTCCCTGGGGAGGTGTTTAGGGCACGTCCGATCAGTAGGAGGCCACGAAGAAGACCCAGGACACGTTGGGAAGACTATGTCTCCCGGCTGGCCTGGGAACGCATCGGGATCCCCCGGGAAGAGCTGGACGAGGTAGCTGGGGAGAGGGAAGTCTGGGCTTCCCTGCTTAGGCTGCTGCCCCCGCGAACCGACCTCGGATAATAATAATTACTTACTTGTAGCGCGAGTGACAACGTCTACACAAGGTAAGTCTACACAAGGTAAGTCTACACAAAGTAGTCCATTTTTATTTTTATTTGTTTTGAGGAAAGCTTTCGCATTGATGCGCAGGCGTGCGCATGCTTCTAGAGTTGGGAAGTTCTTTTCGACAAAGCAGCTCGAGTCGTCAGAACATCGGGCTTCCCTATGATGATTGGATGATCTGTCTAAGGCTAGATCCCTTCTTGACTGACAGCAAAAGGAGCGAATCAGTGATCATGAAATATAAACCACTGCTAAAGCATTTTTCAAGTTTCATTGTTCTGTTGATATGGAGCGTTAACTATGAACAATGCGATTAATCGTGATTAAATATTTGAATCGTTTGACAGCTCTAACATATATACAGTATGTACATACATACATATATATATATATATATATATATATATATATATATATATATATATATATATATATATATATATATATATATATATATATATATATATATATATATATATATATATATATATATATAGCCGAGGTTACTGTGGTTTATCCGTTAAAGAGTGCTCAATACCAGAGTAGAGCGGAATATTCCTTAGGTCAGGGGAAAAAACACGGAGGCTATTTCATCGGATGAAATAGCCTCCGTGTTTTTTTCCCTACAAAGCAAAGTGTGGCCTGGGTGCCATTTGCACAGCTCTTTTTTATGGCACATTATTAAATCAACAAAATTGTAAAAATAGAGCAAAAATGCATAATGCAATGAAAAAAGGTGTCAGGACCACGCCCACTCCCTCACTCCAGAGATCCTCATCTCCAGTCTATTAACTACACTAAGCTGGCTCCTCATCTGCTGATTGCCTCACAGCCAATCACACTCTACCATTCCACACTCCACACTCACCTGTGACTCGTTACAAAGCATCTATATATATACCTTCCTCAGCCCGGCTGCCTATTGTTTGACTTTGAAAGACTTTAGCCTGAACACATGATCCTGTTCGTTTGTGGCATTTAGCTTTAGTCTTTGTTTGTTGTTTAACTATTTTTTTTCCTTTGACTACTTCCTTGTACCTTTGCTTGAACTGCAGTAAAACCTTTGAAACCTGCGCCTGCATCCAAGAATGTCATTACAAAAGGATTACATTTTGATACTAATAGACTAAAGATTTGTATTTAAATATATGTTTTACCCTTGTTTTAAGCCTATTTGATAATTTCACCACACCTAGTGTATGTGTGACAATTTTTAACTTTTAATTACAAATGACATGACGTCATACTACCACCATATTGAAATAATATTAATTGCAACATTGTTTGTTTTATATGCTTAAAGGCTCCACGACACTGCTGTTCTTTTTAGAATGTAAAATAGTTGACTATTGTTGCTATTTATTAGCATATTTATAAGAAAAATATCGGTTGTTCTGATATACTGGGAAGTTCTAGAACACTGCTGTTCTTTTTTGGAATGTGCAGTTACTCTTGGCAGCTGATACTGCAACTTAAAGTATGTGCAAAAAACTGTTGAAGCACAGTGATCTTAAATACTTGACACTATCAAACACTTTTCAACAAATTAGTTGATTTTAAGTACATGGGTTCAGTTTTTTTTAAATTTTCGTCGTGATATCTAAAAATATTGAGAATCGTGCAAATTCGTAGGTATCGGTATTGACTACTGGAATTCTGGTAATGAGACAACCCGACTGCATGGCGATAAACATATCAGCAAAAGTAACACTGTAAATATGTCAGAATTAGCTTAAATAGCTAAATTTCCGTTCAAAGGCAGATGCCATCAAAATGAATAAAAACATCATGCATGTTTTTTTTTTTTTTTACTAAACATTCGGTAGAACAACGCATCACGTGACTGAGCAAAACTGCAAAATGAGAGAGAGAGTTTTAAAAGATTAGAGGAGTTGGAAGTGATTGGTGTCCCTGTGAAGAGTAATGTCAGAGGTGAAAGTGATGAGAAGAATGATACTGATGATGAGGAATATGTCTCTAATGCTATTAAGACTTTTCACGCTAACAACACGCGCCTTCAATGCTCTCAATATGACAAAACTTTTATCAGCAAGAGAACTCTTAATGAGACACACACAAATTTACACTGGAGAGAAACCTGTTTTCTGTTCAGTGTGTGGTAAAGGTTTGGTAAGGAAGCAAAGTTCAAATAATCACATGAAGATACACACTGGGCAAAAACCTTATTCCTGTTCAATCTGCCACAAAAGCTTTCGTGAAAAAACTATCCTTTTAGTACACATCAAAACACACTGGGAAGAAACCGTATTTCTGCTTAATCTGCAACAAAAGCTTTGGAAGACAAGCAATCCTTTTATTACACAAGAGAACGCACTGCCGGGGAAACCATATTTCTGTACACTCTGCAACCAAAGCTTTTGGACTAGACCAAGCCTTTTAGTCCACGTGTCGAGACATGCAGGAGAGAAACCTTTTTCCTGCTCAGTGTGCAGCAAAGGCTTTGTCCGCAAAGATGAGTTGAAAAGTCAAACAAAAATACACACTGGAGAGAAACCGATTTTCTGTTCACTGTGTAGTAAAGGTTTCCTAAGAAAGCACCCTTTGAAAATTCACATGAGGACACAGGAGGGAAAAACCATATACCCGTACAATCTGTCACAAAAGCTTTAGTGGCCGAATACATGAAAACACACATTGTGTTGAGTTGCGATGTGTGTGATGAAAGATTCTCTAATAAGTCCCATCTTATCAAACACAATTGTCATAAAATTGAAGCTGCAGGACTTTAACCCTTGAAGCATGTTCGTACCAAAAATTATTGTTCAGGTAAAAGTTAATAGCTGAAATATTGCCAAGTATTTTTGAACATGTACTCCTTTTAATTTGTACCCATTGAATTACATTATTGATTATGATTTTCAATAGACAGTAATCTATGTGTTGTTATGAATTTGCCCACAAATATTGACTGTATTCATGTGTGTCTAAAATACAATGAAATTATTTTTTTTGGCGTTTTGACACCAAAATTCTTTGTGGCAAAGTTAAAGTACCACTGATAGTCTCACACACACACACACACACACACACGCACACACACACTAGGTGTGGTGAAATTACTCTCTGTATTCGACCCATCTACATGTTCCACCCCCTGGGAGGTGAGGGGAGCGGTGAGCAGCAGCGGTGGCCGCGCTCGGGAATCATTTGGTGTCAAATCAATCACAATGGGTTTCAAATACAGATCTGTTGCTTTTACCTGGAAAAAGTCTGCTAACAAACAATTTAATTTAACAAAGACCTAATGGTCTTTTTGTTTCAAATGTTCTCCATGTGCAGAAACACGTTGCTTCACAGCCAATAGGATAGAACCTTGCCAGCTCTTCTCTGCTTCCATTGGACGTGTGGGCTAGTTTGTTTATGCAGGTGCAGATTTGATGGCTGCAAGATGAAGTTTGTAATTGAGTCTCACTGCTCGTTTTCAAGAATCCCACAATAAGTTTGTAATGCAGTTATGGCTGGAACTAGCAATACATTTAAAGGCCTACTGAAACCCACTACTACCGACCACGCAGTCTGATAGTTTATATATCAATGATGAAATCTTAACATTGAAACACATGCCAATACGGCCGGGTTAACTTATAAAGTGCAATTTTAAATTTCCCGCTAAACTTCCGGTTGAAAAACTCCTTTGGGTATGACTTATGCGCGTGACGTCACAAAATCCACGGAAGTGGTTGGACCCCATCAGACCCGATACAAAAACCTCTTGTTTTCTTCGACAAAATTCCACAGTATTCTGGACATCTGTGTTGGTGAATCTTTTGCAATTTGTTTAATGAACAATGGGGGCCGCAAAGAAGAACGTTGTAGGTGGGATCGATCGGTGTATTAGCGGCTAAGTACAATAATTACAGCAACACAACAAGGACTACTTAATTAGCAGACGCCTAGCCGCCAAACCCACGGATGAAGTCTTTCGTCACGCCGTCGATCGCTGGAACGCAGGTGAGCACGGCTGTTGATGGGAAGATGAGGGCTGGCTGGCGTAGGTGGAGCGCTAATGTTTTTATCATAGTTCTGTGAGGTCCGGTTGCTAAGTTGCTAAATTAGCCTTAGCGTCGTTAGCAACAGCATTGTTAAGCCTTACCAGGCTGAGAATTTTTAACCGTGTAGTTACAAGTCCATGGTTTAATAGTATTGTTGATCTTCTGTCTATCCTTCCAGTCAGGGATTTATTTATTTTGTTTCTATCTGCATTTGAGACAGATGCTATCACGTTAGCTCATGCTACAGAGGTTCGTCGATGATGGGTGCCCTTCGTCGCGCCGTCGATCGCTGGAACGCAGGTGAGCACGGCTGTTGATGTAACCGTGTAGTTACATGTACATGGTTTGATAGTATTGTTGATCTTCTGTCTATCCTTCCAGTCAGGGGTTTATTTCTTTTGTTTCTATCTTCATTTGAGAACGATGCTATCACATTAGCTCAGTAGCTAAGTGTGTCACCGATGTATTGTCGTGGAGATAAAAGTCACTTTAAATGTCCATTTCGCGTGCTCGACTCTCATTTTCAAGAGGATATAGTATCCGAGGTGGTTTAAAATACAAATCCGTGATCCACAATAGAAAAAGGAGAGTGTGGAATCCAATGAGCCAGCTTGTACCTAAGTTATGGTCAGAGCGAAAAAAGATACTTCCATCACTGCCTCTCTAGTCCTTCACTGTAACGTTCCTCATCTACGAATCTTTCATCCTCGCTTAAATTAATGGGGTAATCGTCGCTTTGTCGCTCCGAATCTCTCTCGCTCCATTGTAAACAAAGGAAAATTGTGAGGAATATTACCTCCTGTGACGTCACGCTACTTCCGGTACAGGCAAGGCTTTTTTTTTATCAGCGAGCAAAAGTTGCGAACTTAATCGTCAATTTTCTCTACTAAATCCTTTCAGCAAAAATATGGCAATATCGCGAAATGATCAAGTATGACACATAGAATGGATCTGCTATTCCCGTTTAAATTTTAAAAAATAATTTCAGTAGGCCTTTAATTGTCCACTAGTAAAACTGTTGTTTCATATATGATATTATGTAGATATGGGGTGCACATTACGTCGATTGCAAGCTACCGGTCGATGGCAGAGGGTGTGTCAGTCGATCGCCAGCCAGGCATTAAAAAAATAGACGTAAAAATTGGCGATCATCAATCTTCACTATGATGTCACTTTCGTCACTTGATTGACATTCACGGCACCCAAGGGTCTTGTGAGACGACGCTGGCTGCTGCGAGCTCATTATTAAGAAAAAATGACCGACAAGAGGGCGAGGAACACTTTTTATTTCAACAGACTCTCGCGCCGTATCTGCCGTCAAAACTCTAAAGACCGACTGCACAGTTCCTGCTTCATCCTGCCTGCGCTAACAAAATAAGAGCCTCAGAAAGCTAGCGTGCACAAACTAGCAAGCTACCGAGTTTACCACCAATGTATTTCTTGTAAAGTGTATAAAAACAAGTATGGAAGTTGGACAGATAAGATGCCAAAAACCAACCACTTTCATGTGGTATTGGACAGAAAGGAGGACTTTTTTTCCTCCTCCATTCAGAAATTAAGTTAAGTTTAAAGTTAAAGTACCAATGATTATCACACACACTAGGTGTGGTGAAATCTGTCCTCTGCATTTGACCCATCCCCTTTATCACCCCCTGGGAAATGAGGGGAGCAGTGGGCAGCAGCGGTGCAAAGCCCGGGAATCATTTTTGGTGATTTAACCCCCAATTCCAACCCTTGATGCTGAGTGCCAAGCAGGGAGGTAATGGGTCCCATTTTTATAGTCTTTGGTATGACTCGGCCAGGGTTTGAACTCACAACCTACCGATCTCAGGGCGGACACTCTAACCACTAGGCCACTGAGTACGGACGTTATCAGCACTGCTGTCTGATTCCAATCAATGCAAGTCATCAGAATCAGGTAATACACCAACTTATATTCTTGTCTTCATGAAAGAAAGGAATTTAAATGTTAAACATGCCTGTATTATCATTAAACACCTTTAAGTTGTTAAAAAAAACGTATCTTTCATAAATAAATAAATATAAATTATATATATGAATGAGGTAGATCCCCTCGACCTGGTCAATTGAAAAGTAGCTCGCCTGCAGAAAAAGTGTGGGCACTCCTGATGTAGATGTTTGATTTCCCAAATTGATTTTACCTTATTTTTAAAATCTTCCTCCATCTTCGGCCAGCTGGGAGACATACTGTAGGTGGGTCTTCCCCAGGACACATTGGGAGGTGTCCAGGAGGCATCTTAACCAGGTAGCCGAGCCACCTCATCTGGCTCCTCTCTACGTGGAGGAGCAGCGACTTTACTCCGAGCTCCTCACTCTATCTCTGAGGGAGAGACCCGGCACCCTAAAGAGGAAACTCATTTCGGTCGCTTGTAACCACTTCACAACCCACAGCTCATGAACATTGGTGAGTATAGAAACATAGATCAACAGTTAAATTGAGAGCTTTGCTTTACAGCTCAGCTCCCTCTTCACCACTGCAGACTCCGACTTCGGGGTGCTCATTCTTATCGCAGTCGCTTTACACTCTGCTGTGACTGATCCAGATAGAGCTGAAGACCCTGTCCGGATGAAGACCGCAGGACCAAATCACCAGCTAAAATCAGAGAAAAAATCCTCCAGGCATTAAACTGGATTCTCTCAACGCTGTGACTGCGCCTCCCTTCTGACCATAAATGTTATGAACAGAATCGGCGACAAAGGGCAAGCTTGGCAGAGTCCAAACCTCACTGGAAACAGGTCCAACTTACTGCCAGAAATGCGGTCCAAGCTCTGACACTGATCATACAGGGAGCGAACCACCACAATCAGACGGTTCGATACCCCATATTCTTAGAGCATTTCCCACAGGACTTCCTATGGGACACAGTCATATGCCTTCCTTAAGTTCACTAAGTACATTTAGACTGGTTGGGCAACCTCCCATGCACCCTCAAGGACCTTTCAGAGATTATAGAGCTGATCCACAATTCCACGACCAGAACGAAAACCACACTGCTCCTCTTGAATCTGAGGTTCTACTATCCGGTGTAGCCTCCTCTCAAGTACATCTGAATAGGCCTTACTAAGAAGACTGTGGAATGTGATCCTACGATATTTAGAACGAACCTTACAGTTCCCCTTCTCAAAGAGAGGCAACTGAATTGGCAGACCAGGGTGGTGTACCCTGGTCTGCCAATCCAAATACACCACTTCCGATGCCAGACTCATGCCAACCAAGACAGCCCCACAGCATCCAGAACCTTAAAGAATTCTGGGCATATCTCATCCAAACCTGCAACCCTGCCACCGAGGAGCTTTTTAACTACCTTGGCAACCTCAACCCCAGAAATAGGAGACTGTCGGTCGCTGGTGGTGTGACGTCATCGGGCTGTGACTGATCGGAGTGCTGACTGCAAAACATTTCCAGGGAGGCGATCTTCTCGTCCTTTTCAGGGGAATGATGCTGTCTCTCTGCATCCATTATTTTGAATATAAGTTTCCAAACCTTCGGGAGCGAGATCCGCATCGTACATAGGAATACTATGGCTAAGAGTTAGCGTTCATCTTCTTGTAAATCTTCACCTTTTCTTCTTTTGCGAGAAACACATTTGGCAGCAATTTTCTGTCACGAATGGGTTGCATTGGAGCAATGTTTGTGTTCTCAGGATGCAAAGGACGTTCAACGTCAGTTGCAGCGTTAGGGTAGGAGGCTTTTAGTCCGTTTACACAAGCAAAATACAAACTTAGCTACTAGCTTTACATGCTAAGCAGAAAACATAAGGTTGTAGCATGAAGCTAGCAAAATAGTAATCAAAGTTACGGTTACTTGCAGTGACTTCACCGCTGTTTCTGAGCACTGCTCTTCACCCCTGCTCTTGATTATTGATCAGCGGTCTCACCGTGGAACTGTCAGCATTGCTTTCCTTGCGACACTGGTTTGTTAATGCTATTCCTTTTGATTTTTGCCTGCTTAGTCCTAGTTAAAAAAGCCTTCTTATCTCCATCCTGGGGTCATGCCAACAGCAACCATGTGCTACGTGTCAAAGTAAATAGTACTGAGATAGTACAACTGGGATCAAAGTAAAAAAAACATGATCCAGTTTTAAAGTACTAATAGAGTGGAAAAACAAGTTGCCCCTATATTGAAGCTATAATCATATATATCGGATTTATGACACTAAAGGACTACCAAAGTATGCGAATAAATAGATTTTTGAGCCATTTTGAGAGATAATGAGGAAGCCAGTCACGTTTTGCATGACGTCGCGCTAGCAACTAAAGATCCCTTCATTATCAACAACAATGCTAATCAAGCAGACTTTGTGAAAGCCAACAACGATTACTTTGGGAAAAATAATGATCAGGACCTTCTATTTTTGAGCCCGAACACAAAGAGGATAAGCAATAAGTTTTAGAAGCCGACTGCTACTGCTACTTGTGACACTAGCATTTGCAGCATTGCTAAGTGCTAAACATACAAACTAACCATAACAATCACTATAAATAAATATATATTTATATTTATATGCTCTTATCCTGCATCTTCAGCTCGAAAACAAAACCCACTGACCTTGTTGCACGTTTCTACCAGGGCGATATGGTATGGTATGCTCTTTATGTTATTGCACAAGTACAATGAAATTCATTTTCACCATAAACCCGTTCAAGATTACACAAACATTGTACAGGAACAGAGCGAACGGTGATAGGTCGCCACTTACGGCGCCCCGTAAAAATGTGGGGAAAAGGTAGATGCTTTGGGAGGATGCGCAAAAAATAAGTCAATCTAAGACTGGGCTCCTATGGGGGAGGAGGCACAGACTGGGGCCGAGAAAAAACTTGATAGCCGATAAGCCCATATGCACATGTTGACACAGAAACCACAAGACTTGCAACACGAGGGGAGGGGGCAGGCATCAGACTGGCCAATCACAGGCAAGATAAGGCAGCTCATCGAAGCTTGGAAGCAAAATCAAAGCAGTCACGCACTCATGTCACATGACGACGAAGGAGGCTGAGACAGAGGGACGCTTCAAGCTGACTACTCAAAAACCATAGTTGTAAATGGCAGAGGAATTCTCTCCTCCAGATAAGATATTTCCTTTAGTGATGAAGATGATGTGCAGGAAACCCACAATAATGCGTGTCCTTGGCTATATTTACACAAATGTTTGCGTTTAGAGAAAATAATGCCCCAAACTTTAGTTTTTAGTTGTTTACTCTGTAAACCAAAATCATAACTGCTCTCTTCATCTAAGATGTCCATACAAATTTAGGAACACACATTAAGGTGAGTTGAGTTCATGAAAAGTTTTACTGCACATAACTATTACCAACTGTTCCCAAACAACACACAAGTCATTTTTTTGTCAAGATATAGATAGATGCTGTTTTTTTACTGTTGGTAGAGAAAATTAATAACATTATAGGGGTGGGCCAACTAAATAAATACGTACAGTGGGGTGCGGGGAACCCTACAGGTAGATGTAGGGTGTCCCCAGGTGAAATTAGATAATCTCCCACGGCACACCAGACTGTATCTCACGGCACAGTGGTTGAAAAACATTGCTCCAAACCCCATCAAAAAATTCAGGAAGACTAGGACTATGTGGAAAGAAGTTATGACTGTTATAATTTTCTACCACAAGAGGGCGATATTGGCACCATTTTGTGAAACGTTCAGCTCGTGCAATACCATTTTTAAAAGTATTTCATTGTAGGCTATTTAAGGATGTTTTGTCACTATAACCCCATGCAATAGAGCATAACATGTAGGCTATTTGGCACGAATAAAAAATACATAACAACAAAGTTTTCCAAGCTTTCCAAACAAATAGAGATTGGTGTTTTATGTGGAGTGCGTTTGTGCAGTTGCAATTTCACAGTCAACCAGTAGGTGACACTGTGGAACAAACATACTACCGCCGTTGCTCGGGCCCTAATAAGTAATAAAATGATAATATGGTAGTAATGTGTTCTTTTTCTTTCAGAGAAACAGACTTATTTCATACATACAGTACTGTTTACCATGTCATCTGCGCGCGGTGTGAAAATCGAGCGCACCTCTGACGTGGAAGGAAGCGGAAGTGCTTTTTACCTAAACAAGGAAGGAAAACTTGGACATCTTGAATATGAGTCGAATATATCACAACACTTGTTTGCAAAACAAAGAAGTACACAATGAGACATTTGACAGGGCCTGGTCAACCTGCTCGTATGAAAGGTAGGACCAACTCTATAAAATGACATAAATTATCGTACTTATTTTTGAAGTTGTGTCGTGTAGTGTAGTGTAGTCACACGACAACATATGTGCTGGAATCACTGGTAAGAATATAAAGGATGCGTTCAAGGACCGTAATAAATAACAAACTCAATGTTACACATACTAAGGGTATATGTTGCCAAGCCCCTGAAAAAAGGGACACCTTGCGTCGACCTAATTTCCTTTTTTATTTGTGTGAAAAGAGTATGAACAACGGTTTAATGTCGACAACTAAACTATTCTTGTTTGTTGAAGATGTTTCAAAGTTGCATGCATTACACATTGTGGATAAAATGACCTGAGTATTGACAATCTACACACAATAGTTAATACACATAAAGTAGGAGATATACAAAAACAGAATAAACAAAAGTACTTCATGCAAATGTGTACATAAAAGTCATTTTCTCCTGGCCATCTTTATGACCAAGAAGTCTCCTGAGAGAAAAATCGAATCATCCAAAAAGTGTTCCAATATCCCAAAAAACAAGAATACAAAAAGGCAAAAAAAAAAGTCATCCACAAAGCATCGGTGTAAAAGCCAGCTAGGGCTGGGCGATATGGCCTTTTATTAATATCTCGATATTTTTAGGCCATGTCACGATACATGATATATGTCTCCATATTTTGCCTTAGCCTTGAATGAACACTTGATGCATATAAGCACAGCATCTTCCAATGTGTTGATACACCAGGGCAACACTTACTCTAATTTGTAGATATCTTCAACATTCTCGACTGAAAGGGTCGCTAGGCACATAGCAGGCACTCCTCTTCTCCCAAGAGTCCGTCGTGTGTCCAGTAACAACCGTTCCGACAGGACAGGCAGGTTCCCCCGAACTCGAGATCTTGTCAATTTTGTTGAGAGGTCAGTTGATCTATTCTATTGTTTAGATTTTGGAGAGCAGTGCAAAAAAAGGCTTCAAGAAAGTTAAACAAAACGGGACGAGACAAAGAGGCAAGCAGGGCAGACATGTAGAGGGAAGGAAATGCGACCGCCTTTGCTTAGAACCAAGAGAGAAAAGGGTTGGGTTGTGAACAGCAAACATGTGTATGTAGTTATTTGTCCAAAGTTGATATATCCAGTGACTTCTGGTCATGATCTTTTGATGGTCCTGGCTGCAAATAAATGTTAGGTTTAGTAAATTCCTCCAAAAACAGCTCTTGCTGAATCGGACCCCGATTTATGATGGTTGTACAGTTTTCAGTCTAGGGATGACATTCATTGGCCTGGCCACTGTTCCCTATCAGTGGTCCATTTCCTGTAGAACCCAGCAGAGTCCTATTCACGTGCAGTCCATCATTCCTGCTGTGAATCGTCTCCAGCATCTTCTTGGCTTCCATCTGAACCTGCACAACAGCTTCATTGCAGTTCTGTTCACCAGCCACCGTATGATTATTAGAGTCCAAATTATTGTCTTATTGTCTTTTTGATTTTATAACACTGAGTTTTGCCTTGGTTCAGGCAGTCTGACTGGCGAGTGTACATTTTTTTTCTCCTTCAGCGTAACTTTGCCTCTTATGCCTCCAAAGCATGTTTCTTCTTTAACATGCTTATTTGTGCTGTTAACACTGCTAAGTTCTCTGCTGCTCGCCTATGAGCAGATGTATATATTGCATATTGTGGATATTGTGTTGTTTTTGTATATTGTGTGGTTTCTTTTTTTTAAAATGCAAAGCACCTTAGGGAAGCAACCTAAATTTCGTTGGACCTGTACCTGTACCTGTACATGCACAATGACAATAAAGATCATTCATTCATTCATTCATTCATTCATCATTCATTCATTCATTCATGAACGTTAAGCATGGTGGTTCAAGTTTATTAGCGTTCATGTTTATTAGCAGTGATCGCTACACAATCTTCCATGCAGCCTCGTGACGACATCAGTGTTACCGGCAACTGCAGCTCGTTAGCACTAATTAAGTGCTGACTACCAAAGTGACCTAACTCTTCTTTAAAGACAGAGTCCACAGTCAATTCCTTAATCTAGCAAACTGATGAGACAGGTGTGCTCGTGCACAGCTGCGTGGCTTCTCTGCTTCTCCGGTTGTTGTCCTGGTGTGATGGTCTAGTTTCTTGATGATTGTTGTTGTTGAAATCGTTGAGATGATTTTATTGTAAGCCTTTTTTGTTTACTTAATGTTGCGGCCACATTTCCTGGTGATCGCTGAGAGGCGGAGGCGGGTTCCGAATTTGAATTTCGCGCTTACTCTGGAGTACATTTGAAGTGTGTTTCAGCATGTTGCAAAAATAAGATGGTACAAAGTAAAGCTTGATGGCTGAAGATGAATCGTGGTTAAAAGTGTATGAAAAACGGTAAACAAAAGATACGGCATCCAACTTGGCCTGTGTCCCGTTTTCTATTTCCTCCATTTGACACAGGTGAATGCACATCCTTAAATACTTCCTGTCTAGTGAATAACACAGTCACACCCCTGCCCATGCAATCAGTAACCCCCTCATCCCAGCACACACGCCCCCACAAACACGTTGTTCCTAAAATCCCCAATTCTGGCTCCTACACATGCATGTTATGTTAATTGTTTACTCTTAATTGTCCATAGGTATGAATACTTGCTTGTGACAAGTCTGAGTGTACCTCACTTGTCACTCAAAGCTGGGAAAAACGTCTTCTTACTAATGATGAAAGGATGTTGTCACAAAGGTCACAGGTTTTAAAGCTTTGTTTTTGTCTCTGCAGTGGCCAAGGAGTGCTTGTTGAAGGAACACTTGTGGATCTTTCCAGACATTTACTGACTGATGTCAACAATAAGAAGGTACTTTAGGTTGTACTGTTTATCACAGTACTTTAAAGTAGTGGTCCCCAAGGTCCGTGGACCGATTGGTACCGGGCCGCACAAGAAATAAAATTTAAAAAAATATATATATATTTTTATTTTTTTTATTTTTTTATTAAATCAACATAAAAAACACAATGTATACATTATATATCAATATAGATCAATACAGTCTGCAGGGATACAGTCCATAAGCACACATGATTGTATTTCTTTATGAATACAAAACAAAAAAACAACATAATTCTGAGGCACACAACCAGCAGAAAACATTAAAAAAATGAAACTCAGCAACCGATATTGACAATAAAAAGTCGTTCTCGCAATTGTTGGATATTAATTCAAACCATAAGCATCACTATAGCTCTTGTCTCAAAGTAGGTGTACTGTCACGACCTGTCACATCACGCCGTGACTTATTTTGAGTTTTTAGCTGTTTTCCTGTGTGTAATGTTTTAGTTCTTGTCTTGCGCTCCTACAGGGGCTTTTCCTCTTTTGTTGGTAGTTTCCTGTAGCAGTTTTATGTCTTCCTTGAATGCTATTCCCTGCAGCTGCTTTGTTTTTGCAATTAAAGACTATTTAAGTTGTGCGGACGCAATCCTTCTTTGTGGGGACATTGTTGATTGTCATGTCATGTACGGATGTACTTTGTGGACGCCGTCTGCTCCACACGCTGTAAGTCTTTGCTGTCGTCCAGCATTCTGTTTTTGTTTTCTTTGCAGCCAGTTCAGTTTTAGTTTAGTTTTGCTTCAATGCCTTTTCTTAGCGGCACTCGCTTTTTGTTTATGTTCCCGACATCTACAAAGCAATTAGCTACCTGCTGCCACCTACTGATATGGAAGAGTATTACACGGTTACTCTGCCGAGCTCTAGACAGCACAGACACTCAACAACGGCACATTTGCGGATTATAATTACTGGTTTGCAAAAAATATTTTTAACCCAATTAGGTGAAATTACATAATCTCCCACGGCACACTAGACAATATCTCCAGGTACACTAGTGTGCCGCGGCACAGTGGTTGAAAAACACTGCTCTGGCAGGTCAGGTGTGTATGAAGTGCTAAGAAACTGAGTTACAATGCCATCTACTGTACGGAGTTGCAACGACAGGCTGCACTCACAGCTATGTGTTTATGAGCGCGGTAGTGCCACATTTATTTGTGTGGGATGTATCAAAAATGAATCTAAAATGCAACTAAAGAAAACTCATCACATGTTTGTTGTGTTCTTTCGGCAGGTTCGTTACTATGTGCTGTACATCAAACCGAAACGCATCCACCAGAGGAAATTTGATGCCAGTGGGAAGGAGATTGCGCCTAACTTCAGTGATAGCAAAAAGGTCAACACAGGCTTTCTGTTGTCTTCTTACAGTGAGTAAGCAGTACTGTACTTTATTTCCTTGCAGCACCGTATGGAAGGATGAATGGATTACCTGATATGGTTATCCCTACATGTAATTAAAAATGCTGCCACACCTTAAAAATATGTAGGGTTTTTCCCACAAATTTTTTTTTTTCCATGAAAACAATTTTAAATAATATATTGTATGAATGCACATAATGTACAGTGTTGGCGTTAACGCACTGTTTGTGTCTTTTTACGCATTGAAATCAGAAAGGACACGCATTTCCCCGGGACGCAGAGTTTTTTGTTTTTTTTACCGACCCTGCCTTCTCCGGGTCAAAACTCCAGTTTGCTTGTTTTTTTTTTAATCGATTATCGCTTTGCGCCGGTGTTTTGTTTTGTTTATTGTGACGGTGCGCTCTTTTCACGCCGCCACTTGAGGACCGGCACGTCTCTTTCTCTCTCTAGCCAGGAGAGCGAGGACGCACCTGCGCGCTGACAGCGGGAGCAAGCGCGCTGTCACAAAGACGATAATGTCAGTGTCGTGCCTTGGAGAAGAAAACCGGGTCAAATTTTCGTCCCCGTTTATTGCGTTTTTATTGGTCGTCTTCTACGTAATGAACTTTTCGGTACAATTTCTTAAATTTTGATTCGCCGAAGGTTTTATCAATCACAAATACTGCCCTAGTTTGCACTCGGACAACTTTACCGCGAGGGGCTGTCAGAAGAAAGACTTCATAGTAAACACTAAGGTGAGTGTAAAGTCAACCTTTTTAACTTCATCCTGTGCCATGGCTCCAGTAAATGAGTTGTTTTAGTCTTTGTGAGCCAATGGAAACTTCACTTTTATCTCCCGCTGTATCGACATCGTTCGAGGATGGAGACAGGCTAGCTGTTAGCTTCAAGCTAACCAGCACCCTACCAGACTCCTCCACCCCAAAAACATACTTTGCAGGTCAACAAATAACAACAAAAATATGTGCCTTTTGAAGTGTTAATGTACGATGAGTGTTCAAAAGGAGTCTCTTGGAGAAGACAAGTTCGCAAGTGTCACTCACATCGCTGACAGTGACATCATTGTTTACTGAAGCAGAGATGCTGACTGTGCTTTACATAGTAAAACCCATTATCTACTTTTTTTTTTTGCAAATAATAATTAACTTAGAATTTCATGGCTGCAACACGTGCCAAAGTAGTTGGGAAAGGGCATGTTCACCACTGTGTTACATCACCTTTTCTTTTAACAACACTCAATAAACGATTGGGAACTAAGGAAACTAATTGTTGAAGCTTTGAAAGTGGAATTCTTTCCCATTCTTGTTTTTTGTAGAGCTTCAGTCGTTCAACAGTCCGGGGTCTCCGCTGTCGTATTTTACGCTTCATAATGCGCCACACATTTTCGATGAGAGACAGGTCTGGACTGCAGGCGGGCCAGGAAAGTACCCGCACTC
The DNA here is from genome assembly GCF_033978785.1 of Entelurus aequoreus. NCBI lineage: Eukaryota > Metazoa > Chordata > Actinopteri > Syngnathiformes > Syngnathidae > Entelurus > Entelurus aequoreus. The sequence continues at coordinate 23,683,954 of NC_084746.1, forward strand.
TTTTTTTACGAAGCCACGCTGTTGTAACACGTGCTGAATGTGGCTTGGCATTGTCTTGCTGAAATAAGCAGGGGCATCCATGAAAAAGACGGCGCTTAGATGGCAGCATATGTACCTGTATGTACCTTTCAGCATTATTGGTGCCTTCACAGATGTGTTACCCGTGCCTTGGGCACTAATGTACCCCCATACCATCACAGATACTGGCTTTTGAACTTTGCGTCGATAACAGTCTGGATGGTTCGCTTCCCCTTTGGTCCGGGTGACACGATGTCGAATATTTCCAAAAACAATTTGAAATGTGGACTCGTCACACCACAGAACACTTTTCCACTTTGCATGAGTCCATCTTAGATGATCTCGGGCCCAGAGAAGCCGGCGGTGTTTCTGGATGTTGTTGATAAATGGCTTTCGCTTTGCATAGTAGAGCTTTAACTTGCACTTACAGATGTAGCGACCAACTGTATTTAGTGACAGTGGTTTTCTGAAGTGTTCCAGAGGCCATGTGGTGATATCCTTTAGAGATTGATGTCGGTTTTTGATACAGCGCCGTCTGAGGGATCGAAGGTCACGGTCATTCAATGTTGGTTTCTGGCCATGCCGCTTACGTGCAGTGATTTCTCCAGATTCTCTGAACCTTTTGATGATATTATGGACCGCAGATGTTGAAATCCCTAAATTTCTTGCAATTGCACTTTGAGAAACATTGTTCTTAAACTGTTTGACTATTTGCTCACACAGTTGTGGACAAAGGGGTGTACCTTGCCCCATCCTTTCTTGTGAAAGACTGAGCATTTTTTGGGAAGCTGTTTTTATACCCAATCATGGCCACCTGTTCCCAATTAGCCTGAACACCTGTGGGATGTTCCAAATAAGTGTTTGATGAGCATTCCTCAAATTTATCAGTATTTATTGCCACCTTTCCCAACTTCTTTGTCACGTGTTGCTGGCATCAAATTCTAAAGTTAATGATTATTTGCAAAAAAAAAAAGTTTATCACTTTGAACATCAAATATGTTTATCATTGTATTCCGTTTATATTTACATCTAACACAATTTCCCAACTCATATTGTACAAGAAAAGACTAACCCTGTGTGTTTATCGGAGGACATTTAGATGTTAACTGGCTGTCCAGCTTTGCACAAGTAAACACGCTGCAAGACTGCTTGTTTTACTATGCAATCTCATCGTATCGGACAGTATGCTAATATTGGAGCGATATTTGATATCAATAAAGAATCGGCAAAGCCCTTAATATTATATGGTAAAAACTGCAAAATTCAAAGGTTAATAGCTTATTTAGCTAGCCTGTTTTCAGGGTAGATGAGGGATTAATACCAAAAGCAATCATTTAACAATACAATTACAAAGAAAACATTTATTACATGGTATTCTTATTGAAATAAAAATATTGAATTATGCAAACGTGTGTCTGTGCAGAGGTGGAAGCTAAGGGGGAGTCTGACGTTCTGTCTGAGCAGCAGCTGTCAGCAATCATACGAAAGGACGAGCTGGTAAAGATAACGGACAAGCACAGGCCAGGTGGGACATGGGCCTTCTGGTACCCTGAGTCTGACATGGACAACACAGAGCTGGAGATGGAAACTGATGTTCGACTGAAGACCAGAGGAAACAGTCCATTCATATGTAAGTCTTGCAGGCATTTTTCCAACACAGCTGCTAGTTTATTTTAAAGGCCTACTGAAATGAATTTTTTTTATTTAAACGGGGATAGCAGATCCATTCTATGTGTCATACTTGATCATTTCGCGATATTGCCATGTTTTTGCTGAAAGCCTGACGTCACTAGTTGAAAGGCTCCTTACATTTCCCCATTGTTTACAATGCAGCGAGAGCGATTCGGACCGAGAAAGCGAAGATTACCCCATTAATTTGAGCGAGGATGAAAGATTCGTGGATGAGGAATGTGAGAGTAAAGGACTAGAGTGTAGTGCAGGACGTATCTTTTTTCGCTCTGACCGTAGCTTAGGTACAAGGGTTCATTGGATTCCACACTTTCTCCTTTTTCTATTGTGGATCACGGATTTGTATTTTAAACCACCTCGGGTACTATATCCTCTTGAAAATGAGAGTCGAGAACGCGAAATGGACATTCACAGTGACTTTTATCTCCACGACAATACATCGGCGAAGCTCTTTAGCTACGGAGCTAACGTGATAGCACATCGGGCTTAAATGCAGATAGAAACAAAAGAAATAAACCCCTGACTGGAAGGATAGACAGAAAATCAACAATACTATTAAACCATGGACCTGTAAATACACGGTTAATGCTTTCCAGGCTGGCGAAGCTTGACAATGCTGTTGCTAATGACGCCTTTGAAGCTAACTTAGCAACGGGACCACACAGAGCTATGCTAAAACCACTAGCTATCCACCTACGCCAGCTCTCATAATAAATGATAAATGGGTTATACTTGTATAGCGCTTTTCTACCTTCAAGGTACTCAAAGCGCTTTGACAGTATTTCCACATTCACCCATTCACACACACATTCACACACTGATGGCGGGAGCTGCCATACAAGGCGCTAACCAGCAGCTCATCAACACCCGTGCTCACCTGCGTTCCAGCGATCGACGGAGCGACGATCATAGATGCGGTCGGCGGCCCGGAGACGGAGGAAGTCAAGGTGAGGTCGGCGGCTAGCGCGTCTACTATCCATCTCAAAGTCCTCCTGGTTGTGTTGTTGTAGTCCGCCACTATTACACCGATCCCACCTACAACTTTCTTCTTTGCAGTCTTCATTATTCATTAAACAAATTGCAAAAGATTCACCAACACAGATGTCCAGAATACTGTGGAATTTTGAGATGAAAACAGAGCTTTTTTGTATTAGATTCAATGGTGTACCAATACTTCCGGTTCAACGATTGACGTCACGCGCATACGTCATCATACACAGACGTTTTCAACCGGAAGTTTAGCGGTAAATTTAAAATTGCACTTTATAAGTTAACCCGTGTTGCAATGTTAAGATTTCATCATTGATGTATAAACTATCAGACTGTGTGGTCGGTAGTAGTGGGTTTCAGTGGGCCTTTAAGGTAAACCCTGCTTTATAAAGTATTCAATACATGGTTTGTATTACAGTAATGTTTTATCAAAGCAGGTGTATAGTATCAAAGCAGTGCCTAAACCTAAGCCATGACTCACGCCCAGACTCTTGTTTGCTTTCAGAAAGCACACACAGTTGGACGGAAACAGTTCCTTCAGCTTGGCACTGACCAGCAGACAATTACCGTAATTTCCGGACTATAAGCCGCACCTGACTATAAGCCGCACCAGCTAAATTTAGGGGAAAATACAGATTGCTCCATATATAAGCCGCACCCGACTATAAGCCGCAGGGTTTTGATGTGTAATTACCGTAGTATATAGGGGTTCCTGCTACCACGGAGGGGATTGTCCGGACAGAGATGACTGTTTGGGAACGCAAAGCGTCCCATTTATTAACAATAAATCTTTCAATCATTCAATCAAACTTTCACATCTTTGACATGGCGAACAGCATTCGTGCAGAGTACAAATAATACAACGGTGCAAAGTAATACAAAGTGCTCGCCTGTACGTTATCAAAATAACCAGCCTAACAAAAGTCAGTCTTTAATCATTGTGTCATCGTCTTCCTCCTGCGTACTAAAACCACCGAAATCCTCTTCGTCGGTGTCAGAGAAGAACAGGCCGTAAATAAGCCGCACCCTTGTATAAGCCGCAGGGACCAGAACGAGGGGAAAAATTAGCGGCTTATAGTCCGGAAATTACGGTAGCGTTTAAAGTGGAGGGGACAAAGTCTGATTACTAACATTAACTGAAGTATGTTAAATATTATACAGAATTGTTCCAATAATGTATATATGCTCAAATCTACATGTGTTGAACATTTCATTGGGTTCAGATGAACAAGATAATCAATAATAACAACAAACGACACCAAAGGTTTGAATTGTGCCTCACAGCTTTTACTTCTGTCTACAATCTTACAATCACTTTTAAATTACCGTATTTTCCGGACTATAAGGCGCACTTAAAATCTTTTTTTTTTTCAAAACTCGACAGTGCGCCTTAAAACCTGGTGCGCCTAATGTACGGAATAATTCTGGTTTTGCTTACCGACCCCGAAGCAATTTTATTTTGTACATGGTGTAATGATAAGTGTGACCAGTAGATGGTAGTCAAACATAAGAGATACGTGTAGACTACAATATTAAAGTACCAATGATTGTCACACCCACACTAGGTGTGGTGAAATTTGTCCTCTGCATTTGACCCAACCCCTTGTTCACCCCCTGGGAGGTGAGGGGAGCAGTGGGCAGCAGCAGTGCTGCGCCCGGTAATCATTTTTGGTGATTTAACCCCCAATTGCAACCCTTGATGCCCAGTGCAAAGCAGGGAGGTAATGGGTCCCATTTATATAGTCTTTGGTATGACTCGGCCGGGGTTTGAACTCACAACCTACCGATCTCAGGGCGGACACTCTAACCACTAGGCCACTGAGTAGGTTATGATGGCAATATGACTCAATTAAACAACACCAACATTTTATATGTTCCATTGAAAATATAGAACATTACACACAGCGCTCAAAAATCTATCAAAATGTTTTAGAACGACTTTGGTAAGCTATGAAGCCGCACCGCTTAATGGATTGTACTGTGCTTCAACATACAAGTATTATTATGGTGTGTGTATAAGGTGAGACATATTATCTGACATTTTGTTTCGCAAAATTATGCAAAAGCGACTTTTCTTACCTTCTGGTACCTGCTGATCTGTATTGGGGATCTGCATAAATCCTGAAAAATTGTGCCGACGCCGTAGTCGATAAGCTTCTTCTTTTTCTCTATCTTCTTGTGATGGGACATTCATCCACCGCTGTTGCCATTTCTAATATAAAGTAGTGTAAAGTTCTTACTTATATCTATCAGTAAACTCGCCATCAAAGCGCTAAATAGTGAGTTTGCATTATTCACCCAAGAAACTTTAGTTATTAGAGAGTTCCGTTTGGACGGTTTTTCACGGCACACATTTCCTGTGTTGTTGTTTCCGGATGAGGAAATGCTGCTCCGTTATTGATTTAAGCAAAGTCTGAATGTCATTAAAACAGTTAGCTCCATCTTTTGACACTTCACCCAGGAGGTGATCAAGGGTGATGGGTCAAATGCAGAGAATAATTTCGCCACACCTAGTGTGTGTGACAATCATTGTTTCTTTAACTTTAACTTTTTTCTTCCACTCCCGTCTTTGCATGCTACACCGCTACAACAAAGATGACGGGGAGAAGACGCTGCCGAAGGTGAGCCACGTAAATAAGACCGCCCACAAAACGGCGCATCCTAAAGCGACTGTCAGAAAGTGGCTTGAAGATGATCTGTAAAACATAATCTATGCAACATTTTGACCAAATAACCACCATCACATGTTATGTAGACCACAAGGAAGTGTTTTACATTTAGAAAAAAAAATATACTGTGTATAATGACTCCTTTAATGCGCCCTATAATCCGGTGCGCCTTATATATAAAAAAAATCGAAAATCGACCATTATAATCCGGTGCACGCTATGGTCCGGAAAATACAGTACTGTATCAAGTTTTTTTTTTAATTCTTTACTATTTGCCTGTTAATCGAGAATCGATTCTGAATCAAATTGTCACCCGTCAATCGTAACCAGATTGTGAGTTGCTGAAAGATTTGCATCCTTTTTTGCTTCACGTGTCTGTATTTGTCAGTCTCTTTAGCAACAGTGGACAGCGGCACTGTGACCAAGTGCAACTTCGCTGGAAGTGCAAAGGTTGGGGCATCATGGACGGACAAGATCATGGCCAATAAAGCTGGTACAGGCAGCACCCAGAACCCTGAAGGGGAAGGAGAAGGAGCCCAGGAGGATGAATGGGTGAGAAATCATGTCACCCGATATTTAGTGCACAATAAGAACTAAAAGGACGACAGTAGGTGATATTTTAAATTATATCTACAAATAAAGGTTTTGTAACTGCATCAGAGGTGCAAAAACTACTAGAAAAAGCAATTTTGCAAAAAATTTTGTGTGAATTCTGAAAATCTAAAAGGTACATCTAACAGTTCGCACGCTAGCCAGATAGCATCAGGGATTAAAAAAATATGACTCTTATGTAGACACTTGTGAGTGTTATAATGAATATGGCAAAGCAAGTTTATTTATAGAGCACAATTCGTACAAAAAACAATTCAAAGTGCTTTACAGAAAATTACAAGAAGGCAAAGAAAAACATTTAAATGAAATAATCATAATTTAGATTAAAATCATTGAATGCAATCATCACAAAACAGTTATAATTAAAATCAAAGAGAGTAGATAAAATACTTTCAGTTGTCATACGCACAATTAAATAAAAGTTTTTCAGCCTGGATTTTAACAATGCCAACGTTGAGGCCTCTTTCACACTTTCTGGAAGACTATTCCAGATTTTAGGAGCATAAAGTTAAAATGCAGTCTCACCATGTTACGTTCTGACTCTGGGCACCAGCAGGAGACCACTCCCTGAAGTTCTCTAGTTCATATGGTCTTAGATCTACTTTGGCACAAGACCTTGAAAATAATTGTACACAAGCAAAGCTGTTTTAAAGGCCTACTGAAATGACATTGTTTTATTTAAACGGGGATAGCAGATCCATTCTATGTGTCATACTTGATCATTTCGCGATATTGCCATATTTTTGCTGAAAGGATTTAGTTAGAGTTAGAGTTAGAGTTAGAGTTAGAGTTAGAGTTTGAGTTTATTTCGAACATGCAAGCATACAACATGATACATCACAATTTCCAGTTTCTCTTTTCAACATGTTCGAAAAGGAGTAGGAAGAAGCAGAGCTTATTTAATCCTACCCCTTTTCTTTACATAACAGTTGCTGAAACTTTTTTATTCACTTCCTGTTCTCAATTTATTCACAATAAACTCCATAGGTAATCACAATAAAAATAAATAAATAAATAATAGTAAGAATTTAATAATAATAATTGGTGAAGAAAGTCATATTTCATATGATGAGATAAGTAAGATTACTTTAAGAATGAATGGATGAAATAAATTGAAAATGTTTGTCATGGTTCTTCTTCTTTGTACTTTGTAAACACTTTAAGTTTGAAGAGTTTCTTGAAGTGGATCATATTAGTACATTGTTTGATTGCTTTGCTTAATCCATTCCATAATTTAATTCCACTTACTGATATACTGAAGGTCTTAAGTGTTGTACGTGCGTACAAATGTTTTAAATTACATTTTTCTCTAAGATTATATTTCTCCTCTTTTGTTGAGAAGAATTGTTGTATATTCTTGGGTAGCAGGTTATAGTTTGCTTTGTGCATAATTTTAGCTGTTTGCAAATTCACTATGTCGTGGAATTTCAGTATCTTTGATTCAATAAATAAAGGATTTGTATGTTCTCTATATCCAACATTATGTATTATTCTAACTGATCTTTTTTGTAACACAAAAGAGAACATCGACGATAAAGTTCGCAACTTTTGGTCGCTGATAAAAAAAAGTCTTGCCTGTACCGGAAGTAGCGTGACGTCGCAGGTTGAAAGGCTCCTCACATTTCCCCATTGTTTACACCAGCAGACGATTACCCCATTAATTTGAGCCAGGATGAAAGATTTGTGGATGAGGAACGTGAGAGTGAATGACTAGAGTGCAGTGCAGGACGCATCTTTTTTCGCTCTGACCATAACTTAGGTACAAGCTGGCTCATTGGATTCCACACTCTCTCCTTTTTCTATTGTGGATCACGGATTTGTATTTTAAACCACCTCGGATACTATATCCTCTTGAAAATGAGAGTCGAGAACGCGAAATGGACATTCACAGTGACTTTTATCTCCACGACAATACATCGGCGAAGCACTTTAGCTACGTAGCTAACGTGATAGCATCGGGCTTAACTGCAGATAGAAACAAAATATATAAACCCCTGACTGGAAGGATAGACAGAAAATCAACAATACTATTAAACCATGGACCTGTAAATACACGGTTAATGCTTTCCAGCCTGGCGAAGCTTAACAATGCTGTTGCTAACGATGCCATTGAAGCTAACTTAGCTACGGGACCTCACAGAGCTATGCTAAAAACATTAGCTATCCACCTACGCCAGCCAGCCCTCATCTGCTCATCAACACCCGTGCTCACCTGCGTTCCAGCGATCGACGGAGCGACGAAGGACTTCACCCGATCATCGATGCGGTCGGCGGCTAGCGTCGGATAGCGCGTCTGCTATCCAAGTCAAAGTCCTCCAGGTTGTGTTGCTGCAGCCAGCCGCTAATACACCGATCCCACCTACAACTTTCTTCTTTGCAGTCTTCATTGTTCATTAAACAAATTGCAAAAGATTCACCAACACAGATGTCCAGAATACTGTGGAATTTTGAGATGAAAACCGAGCTTTTTGTATTGGATACAATGGTGTCCGAATACTTCTGTTTCAACCATTGACGTCACGCGCATACGTCATCATACGTAGACGTTTTCAACCGGAAGTTTCGTGGGAAATTTAAAATTGCAATTTATAAGTTAACCCGGCCGTATTGGCATGTGTTGCAATGTTAAGATTTCATCATTGATATATAAACTATCAGACTGCGTGGTTGGTAGTAGTGGGTTTCAGTAGGCCTTTAAAGTTTATACACTGAGCAACATGAAGCCAGTGCAGTGACCTAAGCACTGGACTAATATGGTAATATTACCTGGTTCTAGTCGGGACTCGAGCAGCAGCATTCTGGTTGTACTGCAGCTGCATTACAGCTTGTTTAGAGAGCCCAGGGAGAAGGTCATTACCATAGTCTAATTAGTCTACTCGACAGTGGAATTACATGAACAGAATGAGTTTCTTGTCAGTTATCCACAGTCTTTGTTTCTGTACAAGCAGGCGGGACCTACTTGCTATTCTGCAGGTTTTCTTGTGTGTAGTAGTGGTAGCAACACTCACTATAATGTTGGAGCTGGAACTAATCATTTTTAAACAATGGTCACATTTAATGTGCGCATTGCTTCGAAATCGTAGGAAAAGACGTTTGCAAAGGTGGGCTGTGTAAACCTTGGAAATGATGTCGTAACTAATCACAGCTGGTTTTTTTTTTCACTTTGTTTGACTTTCATGTATAAAGTTGTTGTTGAAATAATCCTAACATACAAGTAAACAGGTCTCTAAACATCCATCCAATTTCTACCACTTGTCCCTCTCGGGGTCGCCTATCCCAGCTGCACTCGGGCAATCATTTTCAAACAGTAATTAAGAAATTTAAACAAAACTACCATAAGGAGAGAATATACAAAAGAAACATGAAATATGTGCAAGAGATAACAAAAGAAAATAGCATCACATTTTTTATTTTTGTGTTTGATAGAAAAAGTCTTCATAATGTCTTTTAGAATGTGGAATGTTCTCATGATTACTTCTTCTTAGTAATTAGTGAACGCTGACGCAAAGCTTGATTTCTTTGGGGGATGTGCACGAAAAGATCTGCGGTAGGATACGTAGGGTGAGGAGCAAGATGGTGTGTTGAGTATGCAAGCTACATGATGCGTGAGTATGTGTTTAGCTTTAACTAAACATATACAGTCGTGGTCAGAAGTTTACATACACTTGTAAAGAACATAATGTCATGGCTGTCTTGAGTTTCCAATCATTTGTACAACTCTTATTTTTTGTGATAGAGTGATTGGAGCACATACTTGTTGGTCACAAAAAACATTCATGAAGTTTGGTTCTTTTATGAATTTATTATGGGTCTACTGAAAATGTGACCAAATCTGCTGGGTCAAAAGTATACATACAGCAATGTTAATATTTGGTTACAAGTCGCTTTGCAAGTTTCACTGCAATAAGGTGCTTTTGGTAGCCATCCACAAGCTTCTGGTTGAATTTTTGAACACTCCTCTTGACAATATTGGTGCAGTTCAGCTAAATTTGTTGGTTTTCTGACATGGACTTGTTTCTTCGGCATTGTCCACATGTTCTCCATGGGGTTTAAGTCAGGACTTTGGGAAGGCCATTCTAAAACCTTAATTCTAGCCTGATTTAGCCATTCCTTTACCACTTTTGACGTGTGTTTGGGGTCATTGGCCTGTTGTAACACCCAACTGCGCCCAAGACCCAACCTCCGGGCTGATGATTTTAGGTTGTCCTGAAGAATTTGGAGATAATCCTCCTTTTTCATTGTCCCATTTACTCTCTGTAAAGCACCAGTTCCATTGGCAGCAAAACAGGCCCAGGGCACAATACTACCACCACCATGCTTGACAGTAGGATGGTGTTCCTGGGATTAAAGGCCTCACCTTTTCTCCTCCAAACATATTGCTGGGTATTGTGGCCAAACAGCTCAATTTTTGTTTCATCTGACCACAGAACTTTCTTACATAAGGTCTTATCTTTGTCCATGTGATCAGCAGCAAACTTTAGACGAGCCTTAAAGTGTGGCTTCTGGAGCAAGGGCTTCCTTCTTGCATGGTAGCCTCTCAGTCCGTGGCAATGCAAAACAAACTTGACTGTGGACACTGACACCTGTGTTCCAGCAGCTTCCAATTCATTGTAGACCTGCTTTTTGGTGGTTCTCGGTTGACTCTTGATCATCCTGACCAATTTTCTCTCAGCAGCAGGTGATAGCTTGCGTTTTCTTCCTGATCGTGGCAGTGACAAAACTGTGCCATGCACTTTATACTTAGGAACAATTGTCTGCACAGTTGCTCTTGGGACCTTAAGCTGCTTTGAAATGGCTCCAAGTGACTTTCCTGACTTGTTCAAGTCAATGATTCGTTTTTCAGATCTGTGCTGAGTTTCTTTGACTTTCCCATTGTCGCGTTTGTAACCGAGTCTAATGACTGCATCACATGAGCCTTATTTAAAAGGACTCAGAGAAGTCAACAGGTGCCGTCAATCATAATCACTCACATTAAGTTAAGAGGCCATGCCATGAAGCTAATTTGATTTGATTGTAACTTTTCTACATAACCAAAGTTGATCATGTATTTTGCTGTGTGTATACTTTTGACCCAGCAGATTTGGTCACATTTTCAGTAGACCCATAATAAATTCATAAAAGAACCAAACTTCATGAATGTTTTTTGTGCTCCAATCACAAAAAAATAAGAGTTGCAGAAATGATTGGAAACTCAAGACAGCCATGACATTATGTTCTTTACAAAAACTCAGATCTTATTTTTAAATGATTGTACTCTTTTAATTTCTTCTAATAATAGTAATATCATCCAATTAATTGCAATTATAGAAAGAAACACCACTAAAGACTTTCTCCCTCCTTACTCTCTGCTCTGTCGTGCAGACATGCTCGTGAATGTTTTATGCTCGAAAAGTGTTTATCCATCTTAAACTTCCATTTATGTTCCAACACGTTAACCGTTGAGAGTAATACTTGACACATTTTTGTTTGTAAAAGAGAGCCAATGAGAGATTATCGTCACACTTAAACATCTCAAACATGTTAATGCTGCCTCTTTTCTAGAACAGCATTGTAAAATTTGGTAGAATCGCAACTAAACGTAAATGCTGAAAATTAGGGATGTCCGATAATATCGGCCGATAAATGCTTGAAAATGTAATATCAGAATTTATTGGTATCGGTTTCAAAGTTATCGGTATAGGTTTAAAAAAATAAAATGTATTACTTTTTAAAACGCCGCTGTGTACACGGACGTAGGGAGAAGTACAGAGCGCCAATAAACCTTGAAGGCACTGCCTTTGTGTGCCGGCCCAATCACATAATATCTACGGCTTTTCACACACTCACAAGTGAATGCAAGGCATGCTTGATCAACAGCCATACAGGTCACACTGAGGGTAGCCGTATGAACAACTTTAACACTGTTACAAATATGCGCCACACTGTGAACCCACACCAAACAAGAGTGACAAACACATTTTGTGAGAACAGCCGCACCGTAACACAACATAAACACAACATAACAAATACCCAGAACCCCTTGCAGCACTAACTCTCCCCCCACCTCAACCTCCTCATGCATGTCCCAAATTCCAAGCTGCTGTTTTGAGAAAATAATGCACTTTGTGACTTTAATAATAAATATGGCAGTGCCATGTTGGCACTTTTTTCCATAACTTGAATTGAAGTTGTTCTCTTATTTTGGAAAACATTGTTACTTTGTTTAATGCAGGGGTGTCCAAAGTGCGGCCCGGGGGCCATTTGCGGCCCGCAGCTAATTGTTTACCGGCCCGCCACACATTCTACAAAAATTGCAAAATTGATAATATTGCAAAAATTTCAAAAAACATTTTAAAAAAGTGGAATGAGGTGAAATCTATCAAGAAAAAGTTGCAATGTTGACACAAAGCTGCCATGCAGGCTGTTTTTTTTCTTTTGTCTTTGTTTCTTTTTCTTTTTTTTGCCATTGCTAAAAAAAAAAAAGACTAAAAATCTATGTTATAATGAATTATTACTTAAAAAATATCACTTTAAAATGTTTTATGTGGAAAAAATATTGCATATATTGTGTGGTTGCCATAAAAAAACATCAAAGTTTTATTTGACAAAAGAGCATAATACAAACAAAATAATAGTTCAAACGTAAAATCGACAGATACATCTGAAGTTGACCTCGTAATTTAAGTGTTAAAAGTTAAAAAAAAAAACTAATACAAATGTATCACTTTATGAGTGGGGGCCCTTTTGTATCCCAAATATATTTAGTAGGATTTTATTTAACATTTCACTGTGATTACTCAAAAATATTAAAGAATTAAAATCAATGGTGTCCTGCATTATTGATCTTTTAGGGCTCTAATTACTAAATACTGCATATTTCAGTTTTACTATAAAAAAAACAAAGTTGTCTTTGACAGAAAAGCCATAAAACCTTTTTTTTTTTTTTACTTTATATCAACCTGAAGTTGATATAGAGATTTACTGTAAGCGTTAAATAAAAAATAATAATAATTTGACTTATTTTTTACATTTTAATGACTGAGACCCTTTATGGTCCCCGGGAGCCCTAAATGTTAAAAAAAAAAATCCATATATTTTGTTAAGGTTTGAAAATGAAAAATATCAAAATGGCCCCCACATGCTTTAATTTTTCCGTGTACGGCCCTCAGTGGAAAAAGTTTGGACACCCCTGGTTTAATGCATCCAGCGGGGCATCACAAAAAAATTAGGCATAATAATGTGTTAATTCCACAACTGTATATATCGGTAACGGTTGATATCGGTATCGGTAATTAAGAGTTATATCGGATAACGGCAAAAAGTCCATTATCGGACATCTCTACTGAAAATACTAGCATCTAACAAGCTAGCACAGAGTACCAAAAGTGTGAAGGCAGTTAGTGTTTTCTTTTATTCTAACGTTTAAATAAATACATGCATTTTTACATGAGTAATATAGCTCAATTGATAACCGACTAATAGCTAGCGAGAATGCTAACATATAGCAAGATATTCCTAAGCAATTAAAGTGGATATATTAATAAAATTTTGCTTTTTCTTTTAGGATGACTGAAGAAAAAGCCTTTTCCCATCTTCAGAATCTCCACGTGCGTACACTTTGTGGCCTTGGGTCTTCTCCAATACTTAATGATGTAAGTGTCCTGGCAGTAAAACTGGCATAGTTTTGTACTCATTTGGTCCTTTCTGTCCACATGTTTGTCCTTATTTCATGTTTTTATTTCCGGATTATTTGTTGACATTCTGTTTTTCTGACTACCGTGAAAACATATTTTAATCAATGTTTATCAATCGTTAAATCATCAAATATTATCAATATTTGCTGTTCATATTCTCAGGGCACTCAATTGATCTCAACTGGACTGTTTAGTTTGTCTTGGAAGAGGTTTCACCTCTGATCTACACTACCGTTCAAAAGTTTGGGGTCACCCAAACAATTTTGTGGAATAGCCTTCATTTCTAAGAACAAGAATAGACTGTCGAGTTTCAGATGAAAGTTCTCTTTTTCTGGCCATTTTGAGTGTTTAATTGACCCCACAAATGTGATGCTCCAGAAACTCAATCTGCTCAAAGGAAGGTCAGTTTTGTAGCTTCTGTAACGAGCTAAACTGTTTTCAGATGTGTGAACATGATTGCACAAGGGTTTTCTAATCATCAATTAGCCTTCTGAGCCAATGAGCAAACACATTGTACCATTAGAACACTGGAGTGATAGTTTCTGGAAATGGGCCTCTATACACCTATGTAGATATAGCACCAAAAACCAGACATTTGCAGCTAGAATAGTCATTTACCACATTAGCAATGTATAGACTGTATTTCTTTAAAGTTAAGACTAGTTTAAAGTTATCTTCATTGAAAAGTACAGTGCTTTTCCTTCAAAAATAAGGACATTTCAATGTGACCCCAAACTTTTGAACGGTAGTGTAAGTAGGCTTCATCAGTTCATGCTCATAGACCATAGACTTGGATCTAGTCTAGAAGCTGGTGCCACAACCCCAGCTATTTATTTTTCAACACAAGGAAGTAGGGTTGTAGGTATTGGTATAGTACCGCGAAACTAATGAATCATATTCGGTGCTATACCGCCTCTGAAAAGTACAGATCCCCCAAGTCGTCGTCACATCATGTCGTTGCTGGTTTATGAGCAGACAAGCATGTTCAGCAGCGCACAATCACAGAGTACTTACAAGCAGACACAGTGTGTAAACAGAAAAGGGAGAACGGACGCATTTTTGCTTAAAAACTAACGATAAAGGTGAAGTTATAACACTGAAACGCCCTCAGGAAGAGGTGCATTAAGACATGGCTAGCTAGCGGCTAACGTCCATACACAGTGTTTTAGCTACTTCTAAGTCACTAATCCTCGCCTCCATGGTGACAAATAAAGTACGTTTCTTACAAGTATCATCCCTGCAGGACGAGGAATAGCTAAACATGCTTCACTACATACCGTAGCTCACCGGCGTTAAAATGTAAACAAATGCCATGGGTGGATCTACACCTAACATCCACTGTAATGATACCAAGTACAGGAGCGTATCTAGTTGATACTACTATGATTACGTCAATGTTTTTTAGCATCACAAAATCTTATTTTGTTTTTTTTAAATATGTATTATGTTTATAAACTCAGGAAATATGTCCCTGGACACATGAGGACTTTGAATATGACCAATGTATGATCCTGTAACTACTTGGTATCGGATTGATACCTACATTTGTGGTATCATCCAAAACTAATGTAAAGCATCAAAAAACAGAAGAATAAGTGATTATTACATTTTAACAGAAGTGTAGATAGAACATGTTAAAAGAGAAAGTAAGCAGATATTAACAGTAAATGAACAAGTAGATTAATAATTCATTTTCTACCACTTGTCCTTAATAATGTTGACAAAACAATAGCATGGAAAATGACACAATATGTTACTGCATATGTCAGCAGACTAATTAGGAGCCTTTTTTTGCTTACATACTAATAAAAGACAAGTTGTATTGTATGTTCACTATTTTATTTAAGGACAAACTTGCAATAAGAAACATATGTTTAATGTACCCTAAGATTTTTTGTTAAAATAAAGCCAATAATGCAATTTTTTGTGGTCCCCTTTATTTAGAAAAGTACCGAAAAGTAGCGAAATTCATTTTGGTACCGGTACCAAAAAAACAACTGTTGAGATGCAAAAGAGCAAGCCTTCTGTCATGCTAACGACAGAATGGAATTTCCCCTTGTTAGCATTGAAGTATTGTGTGGCAAAAACGATTGCTGTGGATCGACTACTATCAACCCAATCAATCAATCAATCAATGTTTATTTATATAGCCCAAAATCACAAGTGTCTCAAAGGGCTGCACAAGCCAATACGACATCCTCGGTACAGAGCCCACATAAGGGCAAGGAAAAACTCACCCCATCATTGGTGAGACTGGAATCTCCCATGTTAGCATTCCTTCAGTTGTAAAAAAAAAATGGCACAAAAGGAGCATCTGTGACCAGAACGTTTCTAACTCCTGTTAATTGTTGGAGGCTACATTTTAGGAATGTCTTTTAGGAATGGTTGAAAACAGAAACAACACTCCTTTTAGGACAAAATGTACAGAATTTGAACCGGGAGGACGGATGGTACAAAGGAGGAGTGAGCGAAGCCATCTACAAACCCCGTTTCCATATGAGTTGGGAAATTGTGTTAGATGTAAATATAAACGGAATACAATGATTTGCAAATCCTTTTCAACCCATATAATATGCTAAAAAGACAACATATTTGATGTTCTAACTGATAAAAAAAATTTTTTTTGCAAATAATCATTAACTTTAGAATTTGATGCCAGCAACATGTGACAAAGAAGTTGGGAAAGGTGGCAATAAACACTGATAAAGTTGAGGAATGCTCATCAAACACTTATTTGGAACATCCCACAGGTGTGCAGGCTAATTGGGAACAGGTGGGTGCCATGATTGGGTATAAAAACAGCTTCCCAAAAAATGCTCAGTTTTTTACAAGAAAGGATGGGGCGAGGGTCACTCCTTTGTCCACAACTGCGTGAGCAAATAGTCAAACAGTTTAAGAACAACGTTTCTCAAAGTGCAATTGCAAGAACTTTAGGGATTTCACCATCTACGGTCCATAATATCATCAAAAGCTTCAGAGAATCTGGAGAAATCACTCCACGTAAGCGGCATGGCCGGAAACCAACATTGAATGACCGTGACCTTCGATCCCTCAGACGGCACTGTATCAAAAACCGACATCAATCTCTAAAGGATATCACCACATGGGCTCAGGAACACTTCAGAAAACCACTGTCACTAAATACAGTACGTCGCAACATCTGTAAGTGCAAGTTAAAGCTCTACTATGCAAAGCGAAAGCCATTTATCAACAACACCCAGAAACGCCGCCGGCTTCTCTGGGCCCGAGATCATCTAAGATGGACTCATGCAAAGTGGAAAAGTGTTCTGTGGTGTGACGAGTCCACATTTCAAATTGTTTTTGGAACTATTCGACATCGTGTCATCCGGACCAAAGGGGAAGCGAACCATCCAGACTGTTATCGTCGCAAAGTTTAATAGCCAGCATCTATGATGATATGGGGGTGCATTAGTGCCCAAGGCATGGGTACCTTACACATCTGTGAAGGAACCATTAATGCTGAAAGGTACATACAGGTTTTGGAACAACATATGCTGCCATCTAAGCGCCGTCTTTTTCCTGGACGCCCCTGCTTATTTCAGCAAGACAAGGCCAAGCCACATTCAGCACGTGTTACAACAGCGTGGCTTCGTAAAAAAGAGTGCGGGTACTTTCCTGGCCCGCCTGCAGTCCAGACCTGTCTCCCATCGAAAATGTGTGGCGCATTATGAAGCGTAAAATACGACAGCGGAGACCCCGGACTGTTGAACGACTGAAGCTCTACATAAAACAAGAATGGGAAAGAATTCCACCTGAGAAGCTTCAACAATTAGTTTCCTCAGTTCCCAAAAGTTTACTGAGTGTTGTTAAAAGGAAAGGCCATGTAACACAGTGGTGAACATGCCCTTTCCCAACTACTTTGGCACGTGTTGCAGCCATGAAATTCTAAGTTAATGATTATTTGCAAAAAATAAATAAAGTTTATGAGTTTGAACATCAAATATGTTGTCTTTGTAGTGCATTCAATTGAATATGGGTTGAAAAGGATTTGCAAATCATTGTATTCCGTTTATATTTACATCTAACACAATTTCCCAACTCATATGGAAACAGGGTTTGTATGTCTGCTCTCTTGGTTGCTTTGTTGGGTCTGCTCTCTGTCTCTGGCCATGCTCCCCGCACCCCAGCAGACGATGGCGTGGAAAACCGCAGAGGCCACCACAGTGTGTGTTGGTGTTGAAATTATGTTTTTGTTTGGGTGCTTGTCTACGGATGGTGCAATCGTGTGTGTGCAGTGTGTATTATTAGTTGATTATTTGTATTTTTTGTTGTTATTTCACTTACACCCCCCTCCCCCCAACCTTTTTTATAAGGGGCGCCGGAAGTTGTCAGACCCGTCAGTGATCTTGTTCTGTCTCCCTGTAATGTTTGTCTGCTCTTGAATGGGATTGAGCTGAAAATATTAATTTCCCCTCTGGGATTAATAAAGTGATTCTGATTCTGATGTGAAGGTTGAAAAACCATCCCTAAACAGAGGAGGTGGCCTGCGACACCAGACTCCCACATACAACACTGTCCTTTCAACCATTCCCAAAAGACTCTGCATATAGCCTCCAACAAATAACAGGAGTTAGAAACATTCTGGTCACAGAAGCTCCTTTTGTGCCATTTTTACAACTGAATGGAACCCGGGTGATTCTGGTCTAGCCAATGACATCTCAGCGCTAACGAGGGGAAAGTTCACTTTAACGACTGTTGTTGGTGTCGACAGAAGGGTTGCTATTTTGCATCTCAACAGCTATTTTTTTTACTACAATAGGGTGTAACCATCCTTGCCCAGGCACGTCTTGCTTGTGTTGGAGTATAAATTGTTGAGGTTTTGGCACCCTCTTCTTGACTAGATCTGTGTTTGACTTTGTAGCTGCATGTAGAAACGGCGCCGCTCAAGTGGCAGCTGGTTGGATCAACTCTGTGCTCCTTTAATGTCTTTCTTTGCTGTTTCCCTCTTGTTTTAGCATAGTTTTTGTGGACTTTTTTGTATCTGTACTGCAACCACGTATTTTCCCCATTGTGGGATAAATACAGTCTATCCCAGGGGTGTCAAACTCATTTTAGATGGGGGGCCACATGGAGAAAAATCTACTCACAAGTGGGGCGGACTGGTAAAATCACGGCACGATAACTTAAAAATAAAGACGACTTCAGATTGTTTTCTTTGTTTAAAAATAGAACAAGCAGATGCTGAAATTGTACAAATCATAATGTTTTGTTTTTTTTACACTTACATGTTGCGGTTAAAAGTATCCTATTGTTATTTGCCCTTATTTATATTTTCTGAATGAATGATTAGATATTGTTCATCAGTCAACTAATTGGTGTTAATTTTCAATCTATCAAGATAAAAAAAATATATCAAATTCAAATTACAGTATGTTATTTATGTAGTTTGATCATTTTCCTCGACTGGTGCACTAACATCATGTGGTTTATTTTTTACATACACTACCGTTCAAAAGTTTGGGGTCACCCAAACAATTTTGTGGAATAGCCTTCATTTCTAAGAACAAGAATAGACTGTCGAGTTTCAGATGAAAGTTCTCTTTTTCTGGCCATTTCGAGCGTTTAATTGACCCCACAAATGTGATGCTCCAGAAACTCAATCTGCTCAAAGGAAGGTCAGTTTTGTAGCTTCTGTAACAAGCTAAACTGTTTTCAGATGTGTGAACATGATTGCACAAGGGTTTTCTAATCATCAATTAGCCTTCTGAGCCAATGAGCAAACACATTGTACCATTAGAACACTGGAGTGATAGTTGCTGGAAATGGGCCTCTATACACCTATGTAGATATTGCACCAAAAACCAGACATTTGCAGCTAGAATAGTCATTTACCACATTAGCAATGTATAGAGTGTATTTCTTTAAAGTTAAGACTAGTTTAAAGTTATCTTCATTGAAAAGTACAGTGCTTTTCCTTCAAAAATAAGGACATTTCAATGTGACCCCAAACTTTTGAACGGTAGTGTATGTAGCATCATCTACAAAGATTTGCTATTGCGACATCCAGTGGACACATTTAGAACAGCAGTTTCTTTTATTCAGACATTTCGGCCAATTTTTATACTTAGCAAACTCATCCCGCGGGCCGGATAAAAGCTGTAATTTGCCATACGTTTGACACCCCTGGTCTATCCTATCCTACATTTTTGACAGTTAACCGACTGCCACAAGTGGTGAACGGTGTATTGCAACCGAGTCCCATACGGACCACAGCTGAGAAACAGACATTTTTTGGGTGGTTGAGAGACAGTTTTAGACCATAGAAAGAAAATGAGCACATTGACACTAATGCATGGTCAGATTTGGTGGGGTTGCTGAGTCTATGCAGTAAAAAGGTCCAAATTGTCACTCCAGTGTTCTAATGGTACAATGTGTTTGCTCATTGGCTCAGAAGGCTAATTGATGATTAGAAAACCCTTGTGCAATCATGTTCACACATCTGAAAACAGTTTAGCTCGTTACAGACGCTACAAAACTGACCTTCCTTTGAGCAGATTGAGTTTCTGGAGCATCACATTTGTGGGGTCAATTAAACGCTCAAAATGGCCAGAAAAAGAGAACTTTCATCTGAAACTCGACAGTCTATTGTTGTTCTTAGAAATGAAGGCTATTCCACAAAATTGTTTGGGTGACCCCAAACTTTTGAACGGTAGTGTAATTCAGGTGCTGCCCATCGTGACATATATGAACCGGGTAATAATCTGGGCATGAATCCTATCCTGCAAATAATTGGACTACAACAAACATTCTTGTCCTATAAAACAGTGGTTCTCAAATGGGGGTACGCATACCCCTGGGGGTTCTTGAAGGTATGCCAAGGGGTACGTGAGATTTTTTTTAAATATTCTAAAAATAGCAACAATTCAAAAATCCTTTATAGATACATTTATTGAATAATACTTCAACAAAATAGGAATGTAAGTTCATAAACTGAACACCAAATCAAGTAGGCTATTCCATTCATTACCATAAACTAGTGATGGGTCCGGCAACACCGATGCATCGGCGCATGCGTCGAGCTCATAGAGCGATACCCTGTGTCGGTGCGCATACCGCTTTTAGAAAGTCACGTGACCGATCATGAGCTGCTTTGGTCACGTGACCGATACGCCAACTGTGTCGCACTGACGCCTCCTCTGTGCCCTGTGAGCAACGTTCCCTCTAAGGTGCGCGCCTGCGCAATTGCGCACTGCTCAAGCGTCCTCTGCGCACAGCAAATATATGCCGCGCACCAAATCAAACCCATATGAATTCTAAACAAAATAAACACATTTATTCTGTGTAATTTTGAAATGCAACTTTGAGTGACAGTGACAACAAGCGGCCCTAACGGTGTTCGTCAACAACACGCATACCACTAAGCCACTGGTGCGTTTATGGCCACACAAAAAGTCGGACAACTCAAACACCACACAAAGTTACACTATGACTTCTCAGTCATACGTGTGCTTATTTTTCTGTCATTTATTATTAATGTTAATTTATTGATATTAATCATGGAATGCTGTTACTAGAGAAAGTTACAGGAATGACGGCGTGGCCAAATTGGTAGAGTGGCCGTGCCAGCAATCGGAGGGTTGCTGGTTACTGGGGTTCAATCCCCACCTTCTACCATCCTAGTCACGATACATGTTCACATTATTTATTGACTGTATCTAAAAAAGATAAAAATATATTTTTATTTAAATGAAGATATGAAATAATCCTAAATGAAATACAATGACTTTGTTTATATTATTGTATATCAGGGGTCACCAACCTTTTCGAAACCAAGAGCTACTTCTTGGGTACTGGTTAATGCGAAGGGCTACCAGTTTGATACACACTTAAATAAATTGCCAGAAGTAGCCAATTTGTTTAATTTACCTTTAACTCTATGTTATTATTGATAATTAATTATATTTATCTTTGTGGAAACACTGATCATCTTAATGATTTCTCACAATTAATATGTATAGAAACAGATAAATATCAATATGCAACACTTTATTTTTATATTTTCTCTAAGTGCACATTTTTCAAATTGAACATTTTCAAATGATCACTTCTAAGACAGTCTTGTGAAATCACAATATCCCATTTTAACTAGCTAGCCACTAACATTTTTGAACAAATCATGAATTACTTTGCACCATGTTTGTACAAATAATAACTCATGTAAAATACAAAAGTCAACTCTCAAATTTTTAAATAAATCATGTCACACTTTGAACTGGACACCAAATCTGTTATCTGTTTCTTTGTCAGTTAGTGAAGACCAAGTCTTTAAAATATTTTCTTGGATTTTTAAATTTTTTTCGAGTTTTGTCTCTTAGAATTAAAAATGTCGAGCAAAGCGAGACCAGCTTGCTAGTAAATACGTAACATTTAAAAAAAATAGAGGCAGCTCACTGGTAAGTGCTTGTCAAGTGTTTTGCTTTTTTCACTGTGCTTATTCCACACTTGAAGGGATGTACCAATGCTGAATGTGGCTTCTGGATTTCACTCAAAAGACCAGACCGTAGTTACTTTTTTCCTTTTATTTTCCTTTAGTTTGCAAGTTTTTCCAATGAAGAAACAGCTTCTTTTTTCTTCTTCAGTCTTTTTAGCAGTCTTTAGCAGTGTTAGTAGACTTTAGTAGACTTTAGTTTCTTTAGCTGTCATTAGCTGTCTTTAGTAGCCTTTAGCTTCTTTAGTAGGTGAAAAACCTTTAAGGACAAAACACCACAAGATTAACATGCTGTAAAAAAATCAATCAATTATCAATCCCATAATTTACAATTATTAATCAGGCTATCAAACACTTAACAATTAAACAAGTGCAAGAAAATTGATTAATATTTTCCCTTCAAGTTAATTCAAATTTTAAATAAATTGTCTCAATATAAATGCACCAAGATACATATAAAATACATTTAACACCAGAAACACAATAGATAAATGCAGCAGAAAACCCAATATGCAAATACATAAATACCTAACCAATTAACCACCTATTTTAGATACATATTTAAAATCCATATCTAATATAAATATATTATTAATTTAGCAGTGAAACACTCAATCTTAAACGCTGTCTACTGGTAGAAAAATACCCCTTTTCTATGCCCTCACTAGCAGCCAATGATCCAACACAGTTAAATCCAACACTTTAAGTTGAGCGACTTCACCCTCCTGATGAAGCAAACTGCTCCAACATTTATCAAACCAAGCAAAGAATCACAACACTTCCTTACTAAACAACAGTTACACAAAACACCGTGTGTATTTAACCTCCAGACTAAGCACGCTACATGCACCCCTCCCATCTCACCAGCGCAACAGGTGCGCCACAC
This sequence comes from Entelurus aequoreus, assembly GCF_033978785.1. Taxonomy (NCBI): domain Eukaryota; kingdom Metazoa; phylum Chordata; class Actinopteri; order Syngnathiformes; family Syngnathidae; genus Entelurus; species Entelurus aequoreus. The sequence goes on from NC_084746.1 coordinate 23,706,940, forward strand.
CCACAAACAGAAATAAAGTGCAATCTTACCGGCTGTCCGTTCAGCTTTTGGTTATAGTACACTTTTGGCACAACTCTGTGTTATCTGTAATGAACCAAAGCTTTCTCCACTCTGCGCTGGCGTCTTTTGTCCTCCTTTATTTGACACAGCTGTCTAATTACCGAGCTCGCACACCAGCAGACGAGACGAGACGTTATACCTGCGCGTGAACGTAAACTGATAATGCCGAATTATACATTTCCTGGGGTTGCCTAGGTGAATAGGGATGTGGATGTGCTCTAAAATAAAATATCATTTTATTAAGTGGGGTTTGGCTGGTTGCCAAGCAGCCGCAGTTACGCGCTCGCGCATCAGCTGACGAGAGTGCTGCTATTTGAGCTATTTTTAGAACAGGCCAACGGGCGACTCATCTGGTCCTTACGGGCTACCTGGTGCCCGCGGGCGCCGCGTTGGTGACCCCTGTTGTATATACTAGGTCATAATATCAGTGTCAGTTGAGTCGGTCCATAGGTTGCCTGTAGGGATTTTTAATGTCCAGCAGATGTCAGTATTTAGTGACACGGTATCGACACAGTATCAATACAGTTTTGCAATGTGTCGAAACGCTTCATGACGCCTCATCAACCCATCATTAGCATAAAGCCAGAGTTTCCCCCATGCCATGATGGTTTGACCCTACCTGGCGGTGCCACACGGCACCAACTGTCAATCAACTATCGATGTAGAAAACAATGGAGGCTTGGTTTCAGCGTAGCAGTAATGCAGCTGAAAACAAGGAGGAACTTGTGCCAAAGAAGGCCAAACCTGAGCCGGCAAAATTCAGACAGTATTCCGAAGAATATGTGTTAATGGGATTTACGGCTTCGAGTTGTGACCCCCGCCAAGGCATTGTGTTTTTTCTGCGGAGAAACGTTAGCGAACAGCGTCATGAAGCCCGCACATCTTCAGCGGCATCTCCGGACAAAACACGCTTGCCATGTCGGTAAGACACCTGATTTTTTAAAGAGGAGACAAATGCCTGGTCCGCTTTAAAGCGGCCAGCAAAGCGCCGTCATTTTTGTCAATTTTTCCACAAATATCCCGATCTCCTAAGTAATGTTATGCTTTGATACGCTCTGATACGCTCTGATACAAATTAGTTGCCGCTTTGTTACCGTTCCTCACGATTTGATCCCGCTTTGATACGCTTTAAATCACGCTTTGATACGTTTTATTACGCTTTATTGAACTTTATTACGCTTTGATGCGATCCTGACGCTTTAAATCAGGCTCTGACACGATTATCAAGCTCTGTTGTGCATTGTTACAACAAAAATAAGAAAAAAATGTGGAAAAACTCAGTATACTGTTTTCCACACATTTTTTATATTCATTTATTTTTTCAATTTCTCTTTTTTTTCCGTTACATTATGTTTATTATTTATTATGTTTTATATCTTCATTTCTTTAATTTCTTTGTCATCTTAATAAATAACTATCTTTCATTTCTTATGCTAGTTGACAATAATAAAAGGCATTTATTTTATTTTTTTATATTCATTTATTTTTTCAATTTCTCTTTTTTTTCCGTTATATTATGTTTTATATCTTCATTTCTTTTATTTCTTTGTCATCTTAATAAATATCTATCTTTCAATTCTTATGCTAGTTGACTATTAATAATAAAAGGCATTTCTTTTATTTTTTATATTCATTTATTTTTTCAATTTCTCTTTTTTTTCGTTATTATGTTTTATATCTTCATTTCTTTTATTTCTTTGTCATCTTAATAAATATCTATCTTTCATTTCTTATGCTAGTTGACAATAATAAAAGGCATTTCTTTTATTTTTTATATTCATTTATTTTTTCAATTTCTCTTTTTTTCGTTATATTATGTTTTATATCTTCATTTCTTTTATTTTTTTGTCATCTTAATAAATATCCATCTTTCATTTCTTATGCTAGTTGACAACAATAAAAGGCATTTCTTTTATTTTTTATATTCATTTATTTTTTCAATTTCTGTTTTTTTCCGTTATATTATGTTTTATATCTTCATTTCTTATGCTAGTTAACAATAAAAGGCATTTCTTTTATTTTTTATATTCATTTATTTTTTCAATTTCTCTTTGTTTTCATTATATTATGTTTTATATCTTCATTTCTTTTATTTCTTTGTCATCTTAATAAATAACTATCTTTCATTTCTTATGCTACTTGACAATAATAAAAGGCATTTCTTTTATTTTTTTATATTCATTTATTTTTTCAATTTCTCTTTTTTTTTCGTTATGTTTTATATCTTCATTTCGTTTATTTCTTTGTCATCTTAATAAATATCTATCTTTCATTTCTTATGCTAGTTGACAACAATAAAAGGCATTTCTTTTAAACGCAACATATTCTCTTTATTATTAACATTTTCATACAGAAAAATGATAGACAGTAATGTTAAACTGCAACATCAAACAGCAGAAGTACAGAAACAATGATCATCGTATAAAAAAGGCAATGATGCAAAAGAGAATGGATTTGTAATCCTGTGTTGGTTTTACATCAAGTTTCATTGTCACTCGTCAACATCACAGTCACTTCCTATTGCGCTTTGAACCAAGATCTGTTAAGCTTTCCTACGCTTTGAGTCAAGCTTTGCTGAGCTTTGTCAGGCTTTGTCACGCTTTGATACTCTCTCTGCGCTTTATTCCATTCTTGACAGAGCGCAGAATTTTTTGAAACCGTTTAAAACATTTTGGCGAACTTGCCGCATGTCCCGCTTCACTACAAGCTTTCCCACGATCCATTAGGACCCTCACGCTTTAATCACGCTTTGTTACTCTTTAACGCCGCTTTGCATGCCGCTTTGCATGCCGCTTTGCATGCCGCTTTAAAGCGCCGTCAAAGCGCCGTTGGTGTGAACCTAGCATAAATGAATTCAGGTCATCTCAAGACGCGATGCGGAAAGCCTCCACAACATCAGCCAAAGCCCTGGAGGCTTCTTACGCGGTGTGTCTTTGCTTGTTGCTGAAGCCAAAAAGCCGTTCACTATCGCTGAAGAGCTGATACTTCCAGCCGCTGCAGTGCTGGCCGAGACAATACTGGATAAAAACGCAGCCGAGAAAATAAAGAATGTGCCTTTATCAAATGACTCTGTTTGCCGGAGAGTAGATCAAATGGGAAAAGACATTGTTGAGCAAGTTGTTGGAAAACTTAGCGACTCATTTTCCCTCCAGCTGGATGAATCCACAGATATTAGTGGAAATGCACAACTTGTAGGTTTTGTCAGATACATCGATACTGACGATATTTATGAGCACATACTTTTTTGTAAAATATTAGAGGGGAGAACAACAGGAGAGGACATTTTTGACAATCCCCAAAGAGGGCACTTTAAGTTGATGATTACTTCTGTGTAGAAATCTTTATTTATAATTGAATTACTTGTTTACTTTTCAACAAGTTTTTTGTTATTTGTATATATTTTTTTCCAAATATTTGAAGAAAGACCACTACAAATGAGCAATATTTTGCACTGTTATACAATTTAATAAAACAGAAACTGATGACAGAATGCTGTATTTTGCTTCTTCATCTCTTTTTTTCAACCAAAAATGCTTTTGCTGTGATTAGGGGGTACTTGAATTAAAAAAATGTTCACAGGGGGTACATCACTGAAAAAAGGTTGAGAACCACTGCTATAAAACATGCTATTAGTAGGGCTGGGCGATATGGCCTTTTATTAATATCTCCATATTTTTAGGCCATGTCACGATACACGATATATATCTCGATATTTTGCCTTAGCCTTGAATGAACACTTGATGCATATAATCACAGCAGTATGATGATTCTATGTGTCTACATTCAAACATTCTTCTTCATACTGCATTAATTTTAAACTTTCATGCAGAGAGGGAAATCACAACTAAGTCAATTTAGCAAAAGTGTATTTATTAAACAGTTATTAAGCAGTGGCACAAACATTCATGTCATTTCCAAACAGAAAGTGCAAGATTGTCAGACATTTTAAAACAAGCTATTAGTGCACTTTTGTGCATGATGTCACTAAGATGACATATCAAAACAACACTAAATTAACGTGCACTTTTTGTACAGAACGCCACTACAATATTTTAAAACAAATAAAGTGCACTTTTGTGCATGATGTCACACAAGATATTTCAATAAATGTCAAATAAAAATGAGCTGCATAATAGGACATCAAATAGTGTATGTCCTTCGCTATGTGGTAGGTTCCTGCGGACGTTATCTCCTTCTGTTTTTGATTATTTGTTTCATACGGTGTTGATGTGGAAATGGAAGACGTCATGCTCAATTGGGTCAGTGCTGGTTGCTCCGGCATTTTGTTGGTGTGGCACCGAACGGAGATGTTGACATGCGGAGTTTCAAACACTCTTCATTCTCTAGCGCAGGGATGTCAAACTCAAATACAGAGTGGGCCAAAATTTAAAACTGAACAAAGCCGCGGGCCAAGGTTGAACAAATGAACCTTTTAATAGGGACCCAAACAAGTTTTGCATTGAATATTGAACAAGCAAGGCTTATGTAACTTTATAGTGACATGCAAAATCGAGTTTAAATTAATAATAATAATAATAATTAAAAAATATCAATGGCATATCAAATACAATTTAAATAAAAATTGAATGCCTCTTTTCTATTTGCAGCCTTCTGAGGTAAATATCAACATTCACTTTTTCCACAGGCTAATAAATTTGAAAATAAAATAACAATGAATAAACCAACCATTCAGGACTTTAAACTACTCAGTTTGCAACACACTGATCTAATCTGATGTGCCCAAGCCAGATACCTGCCATCTTTTCTTGGATGCTAGTTCATTAATGTCGGGCCTCAGGCTTTGAGCTGAGGCAACCTTCATTATCCAACGAAGGTGTTCATCAGTCATTATACCTCGTAGTCCGCCCGGACCACAGTCTTGGGGGCGTGTCTTAAAGGTACTGCCTTTAACGTCGACTACGAGCTGTCGTCACGTCTGCTTGTCATCCATTCTAACAACATCCCGGCCCAGTCACAAGATATGTGCGGCTTCTGTACGCACACACACGTGAATGCAACGCACACTTGATCAACAGCGATACAGGTTACACAGAGGGTAGCCGTATAAACAACTTTAACACTGTTAGAAATATACGCCACACTGTGAATCCACACCAAACAAGAATGACAAACACATTTTGGGAGAACATCCGCACCGTAACACAACATAAACACAACGGAACAAATACCCAGAACCCTTTGCAGTACTAACTATTCCGGGATGCTACAAAATACACCCCCGCTACCACCAAACCCCCCCCCCCCACACACACACACACACACCTTGTAGCGTCCCGGAAGAGTTAGTGCTGCAAAGGATTCTGGGTATTTGTTCTGTTGTGTTATGGTGCAGATGTTCTCCCGAAATGTGTTTGTCATTCTTGTTTGGTGTGGGTTCACAGTGTGGCGTGTATTTCTAACAGTGTTAAAGTTGTTTATACGGGCACCCTCAGTGTGACCTGTATCGCTGTTGATCAAGTGCGCGTTGCATTCACGTGTGTGTGCGTGCAGAAGCCGCACATATAACGTGACTAGGCCAGCACTTCTTGGACTGGATGAAAAGCGGACGTGACGATTTTCGGGAGGGGCACTGAAATTTGGGAGTCTCCCGGGAGGGTTGGCAAGTATGACAATTAGCTGTGAATGAGGTGTTACCGCGGCACCGCCGCTGTATATAATCGGCGGGCCAGTTCTAGTGTTAATTTGATATCGCCTCAAGGGCCAAGTGAAATTACACGGCGGGCCAGAGTTTGACACCCATGCTCTAGCGGGTGACTTTTCAAATGGTGCTACAAATTAGCAATGGTGCTAAGTTGCTAACGCTTTTGCCGCATACTTGTTGGACATCTTCACGCTTGAAGCCAAACCCCCTGCTGTTTTTCTTGGGGATTAATTATTTTTTCATTTTTTACCAGATTCGCACCTTCTCTCTCTCGTATTACCACTCGCACCTCTTCGCTAACATCACAGCTAACGTTACCCATGCCGCTACCTGTCTGCTCGGCGAGGGCGTGTGACGTTGCACGCGTCACAGTATGTGACGTGTGTAAGAAGGTGCGCTTGTTTTATGTCTCTGTGAGAAGCAGAGACAAGAAAGAGTGAAGAAATGCCGTGAGAACGCATACTCGAATATCACGGTATAGTCATTTTCTATATCGCACAGAGACAAACTGGCGATATATCGAGTATATTCCATATATCGCCCAGCCCTACATGCTAGCAACACATGATTAATTAAAAAAGATTGTGTTCTTTGGCTATTTTAAAACTGTTCTAGCATCATCAAAGTCTTTCAGCTGCAGTACAAAGAAAGACATCAACAATGCATTAATTCCTGATATTCATCCACATCTCCGATTAATTTGAGAAAACTGTTTGGAAAAAGTGCGTCATTTGTGCCATTTGATTCGTCTTCTGGTCCAGAAATTATTCTCCATATTCTGGATTCAGAAGAACTTTGACGGAGCCAAAGCACAGTTGTTTGCCTACCAGTCGGATCTGCTTCGAAACCAGTCCGCTATGGTCGCCTTGTTGTCAGCCACCCACTGGATGTTGACTTTGGTCCTCTCAATGGCCTGGGCCACCACCCGGGAAGAAGAACCCAGATAGTAGTTGGTGGCAAAGTTCTCCAACTGTCCACACACCAAACACAAGTACAATTGTTAGACCTTTTCTTCATTTGAACCGTGTTTAGACGCACCATTTCAAGACTTACGTATATTTTCCACATCATTGTCATTTTCCAAGGTTTAATACACGAAGCTGCCTTGGTTTACTTACTAATTGTGTGAATGCTCCAAAGCATTCACACAATTGGTTTAAATGTAACTTAGATATTGGGTTTCACTAAGTAAAGCGCTTTGAGTCACTAGAGAAAAAGCACTATATAAATTAATTCACCTCATTTACTGTATTTTTCGGACTATAAGTCGCAGTTTTTTTCATAGTTTGGCCGGGGGTGCGACTTATACTCAGGAGCGACTTATGTGTGAAATTATTAACACATTACCGTAAAATATCAAATAATATTATTTAGCTCATTCACGTAAGAGACTAGACGTATAAGATTTCATGGGATTTAGCGATTAGGAGTGACAGATTGTTTGGTAAACTCATAGCATGTTCTATATGTTATAGTTATTTGAATGACTCTTACCATAATATGTTAAGTTAACATACCAGGCACGTTCTCTGTTGGTTATTTATGCCTCATATAACGTACACTTATTCAGCCTGTTGTTCACTATTCTTTATTTTAAATTGCCTTTCAAATGTCTATTCTTGGTGTTGGATTTTATCAAATAAATTTCCCCAAAAAATGCGACTTATACTCCAGTGCGACGTATATATGTTTTTTTCCTTCTTTATTATGCATTTTTGGCCGGTGCGACTTATACTCCGAAAAATACGGTATATTGCTTTAAAGTATTGTTAACTAGCGCCTTCCTGCTCCGTCACTAAAACATTTCCCTTAACTGCCACTGTAAAAATGGGCCCCCACTCAGCATCAAGGGTTGGAATTGGAGGTTAAATCATCAAAATGATTCCCGAGCGCGGCCACCGCTGCTGCTCACTGCTCCCCTCAACCTCCCAGGGGGTGGAACAAGGTGATGGGTCAAATGCAGAGAGTAATTCCCCCACAACTAGTGTGTGTGTGTGTCAGTGGTACTTTAACTGTCTCACTGTAAATTCAAGTTTGATTAAAAAGGTATCAAAAATGTTGTAACATAAACATTTTTAAAAAATAATTTGTGATGGCTTAGAACCCCAATTTGTGTGACTGTTTTTCTCATGACTTGCCTTGTTTTGTTTTTATTTGTCCTGCACTGATGGACGGCCCCTAATATTGTTGCCGACCACGACCATGACAACAAAGCGATCCCACTGTAATCTATTCTTTTGTTTAGAGATGCCGATATTATCGGCCGATAAATGCTTTAAAATGTAATATCGGAAATTATCGGTATCGTTTTTTTATTTTTTTATTAAATCAACATAAAAAACACAAGATACACTTACAATTAGTGCACCAACCCAAAACACCTCCCTCCCCCATTCACACAAAAGGGTTGTTTCTTTCTGTTATTAATATTCTGGTTCCTACATTATATATCAATATATATCAATACAGTCTGCAAGGGATACAGTCCGTAAGCACACATGATTGTGCGTGCTGCTGGTCCACTAATAATACTAACCTTTAACAGTTAATTTTACTCATTTTCATTCATTACTAGTTTCTAGGTAACTGTTTGTATATTGTTTTACTGTCTTTTTTATTCAAGAAAATGTTTTTAATTTATTTATCTTATTTTATTTTATTTTATTTTTTAAAAAGGACCTTATCTTCACCATACCTGGTTGTCCAAATTAGGCATAATAATGTGTTAATTCCACGACTGTATATATCGGTATCGGTTGATATCGGTATCGGTAATTAAAGAGTTGGACAATATCGGATATCAGCAAAAAGCCATTATCGGACATCCCTACTTTTGTTCCATAGTTAATATTTCATTCCTACAAGACAACACCAGTGATATCGTAAGAATCACACTGGACTTTGCCCATCACATTACCGCTCACAACAGATTACCTCCTGAAGTTCAAACGCTGTGGAGAACCTCCTGGTCACGCGGTCAATCAGCTTGGCTCCGTCTCTGAAGACAAAATGTTGGAAAACATGTTGGTAATGTTTCAAACATCTTCACTAATATGAGGAAAGTTTGAGTCAATCAAATGGAAACTTTATTAACCCTTAAGAATTGTTTCAAAGTAAACATTTGGCGGCACTCCTACAGAGAAACATTAAATATTAGGAACAATTAAAATATTCCTTGGTTGTAGGGATGGATACCTTTCACATTTGAACCGATATGGTACCGAACCTCAACTGACCAATTTGCCTACATTTTCTGCGTGTTCATGTGGAAATACCCGTATTTTCCGGACCATAGGGCGCACCGGATTATAAAGCGCACTTCCGATGAGCAGGTCTATTCAGGGTTTTTTTTCACACAAAAGACGCTCCTCAGCATCTCCTCATCCGTGGCTCACTAGTGTAATAACTAGGCCGGAAATGTGTCACGTGAAAAACCGCCTGACCGGAACTCTCTAATAACTAAAGTTCCTTGGGTGAATAATGTCAACTCACTACACCAGTATGTTTTAGCGCTTTCATGGCGAGTTTACTGACAGATATAAGTAAGAACTTTACACTACTTTATATGAGAAAAGGCAACAGTGGAGGATGAATGTCCCATAACAAGAAGATAGAGAAAAAGAAAAAGCTTATCGACTACGGTGTCGCCACAGACTACAAAGGCGGATGCGCGCAAATTTTCAGGACTTATGCAGATCCCAAATACAGATCAGCAGGTACCAGAAGGTAAGAAAAGTTTCTTTTGCATAATATTGCGAAACAAAACGCCAGATAATATGTTTTACCTTATACACACACCATAATAATACTCCTATGTTCAAGCACAGTACAATCCATCAAGCGGTGTGGCTTCATAGCTTACCAAAGTCGTACTAAAACATTTTGATAGATTTTTGAGCGCCGTGTGTAATGTTCTATATTTTCAATGGAACATATAAAATGTTGGTGTTGTTTACTTGAGTCATATTGCAGTCTACACGTATCTCTTATGTGTGACTGCCATCTACTGGTCACACTTAACATTTCACCATGTATCAAATAAAATAGCTTCGATGTTGGTAAGCACGACCAAAAATGTTCTGTACATTAGGCGCACCGGTTTATAAGGCACACTGATAAAATAAGTGAATTTGGTACCCTTCATATAGAAAACCCAAACCAGTGAAGTTGTCACGTTGCGTAAATGGTAAATAAAAACAGAACACAATGATTTGCAAATCCTTTTCAACTTATATTCAATTGAATAGACTGCAAAGACAAGATATTTAACGTTCGAACTGGAAAATGTAACTTTTTCCAAATATTAGCTCATTTGAAATTTTAAAACATGTTTCAAAAAAGCTGGCACAAGCGGCAAAAAAGACTGAAAAAGAGTGGGTGCCATGATTGGGTATAAAAGCACGTGATGTCACGCGCATAAATCATATCCAAAGGAGTTTTTCAACCGGAAGTGTGGCGGGAATTTTAAAATTGCACTTTATAAGTTAACCCGGCCGTATTGGCATGTGTTTCAATGTTAAGATTTCATTATTGATATATAAACTATCAGACTGCGTGGTCGGTAGTAGTGGGTTTCAGTAGGCCTTTAAGAACAACTTTGAACAACATTCAAAATCTTGCGGCTTATTTCGGGTCAAGCTCACACCTACCTGTTTGTGATTAAAACAAACGCACCTTATATTAACAAAAAATACTTCCTGGTAACGCAGCAAACATTGAGATGTTTATTATGAGGAAAAAAGATAAGTGCTGATTAAACTTGATGAACTTTGGACTGAATGACGCGCTGCATGTTTAAATAAGCTGCAGTGGACGACAACAGCCTGGTAAAAACCTTTTATCCTATTAGAGCCGCTCCTCATGTTACCACGCACTCACATGAATCAGGACTGGTGGACAAAAATAAAAATACATTTTTTAGGTTGCAAATATTTTCTGGAGGGGTTAATAGTTTTTTGGGTTTCAAATAACATTATTATTTGGCTCCAAATAAATTTTTTGGTTAAGGCTCAACTTCAATCTTGTGAGCGAGGCCTCCTCTGAACATTAGTTTGAAGCCTTCTTATTGGTCGATATCGCCCACCTCTAGTATTTGGTATTTTCCCCCGAAATGTGTTGAGGGAGTAGTCAGCAGGCTGCTCATAAATGGTTGCACCATCATCCCACACTGACCAATAAGAAGGCTTCCAACATATTGTCCTGAGAAGGCCACACCACAAGATTGAAGTTGAGTTGTAACCAAAAAAGGATTTGGAACCAAAGTTTTTTTTGTCTGGAAAGATATTTTTTTGTTTGGATTTCACCATCTACGGTCAGTAATATCATCAAAATGTTCAGAGGATCTGGAGAACTCACTGCACGTAAGCGATGATATTACGGGCCTTCGATCCCTCAGGCGGTACCGCATCCAAAAGCGACATCAGTGTGTAAAGGATATCACCACATGGGCTCAGGAACACTTCAGAAAACCACTGTCAGTAACTACAGTTCGTCGCTACATCTGTAAGTGCAAGTTAAAACTCTACTATGCAAAGCGAAAGCCATTTATCAACAACACCCAGAAACGCCGCCGGCTTTGCTGCTCATCTAAGATGCAAAGTGGAAAAGTGTTCTGTGGTCTGACGAGTCCACATTTCAAATTGTTTTTGGAAACTGTGGACGTCGTGTCCTCCGGAACAAAGAGGAAAAGAACCATCCGGATTGTTATACGCGCAAAGTTCAAAAGCCAGCATCTGTGATGGTATGGGGGTGAATTAGTGCCCAAGACATGGGTAACTTACACATCTGTGAAGGCACCATTAATGCTGAAAGGTACATACAGGTTTTGGAGAAACATATGTTGCAATCCAAGCAACGTTATCATGGACGCCCCTGCTTATTTCAGCAAAACAATGCCAAGTCACATGTTACAACAGCATGGCTTCATAGTAAAAGAGTGCAGGTACTAGACTGGCCTGCCTGTAGTCCAGACCTGTCTCCCATTGAAAATGTGTGGCACATTATGAAGTATCAAATACCACAACGGAGACCCCCGGACTGTTGAACAACTTAAGCTGTACATCAAGCAAGAATGGGAAATAATTCCACTCAAAAAGCTTCAAAAATTGGTCTCCTCAGTTGTTACTCAGTTGAGTGTTGTTAAAAGGAAAGGCCATGTAACACAGTGGTAAAAATGCCCCTGTGCCAACTTTTTTGCAATGTGTTGCTGCCATTAAATTCTAAGTTAATGATTACTGGAAAAAAAAAAATTAGTTTCTCAGTTCGAACATTAAATATCTTGTCTATTCAATATCTACTCGATTCAATTGAATAGAAGTTGAAAAGGATTTGCAAATCATTGTATTCTGTTTTTATTTACGAAATAAACAACGTGCCAACTTCACTGGTTTTGGGTTTTGTACTTTTATACCAACGGGGAAGTTATTGTTAGGTCTTTAGGAAATGCACTGAAGAAAAGTAAACGGAAACCAACCCCTGACTGATGTAGTCCCAGTTTGCCCTCAGAAAGTTCCAGGCCAGTCCATGTCCGGCGACATTCCTGGCAATGTCGCTGATAGTGGAAGTGACTTCCATTAGTCGAATCTTCTCAGGGTCCAAAGTGTACTCTAGATATCTGCAAGATAAGCAATTTTTAACATACAGACTGACTTTATCAAAGGGGTGTGTCTGATAAAAGAATTCCAAGCGAAACATAAACTACTATCAGAGTTCGTTAGGATTCATCCCTGCTTTGCTTCACCTGCTGAGCAACCAGATTTTCTTGGTGCAGGACAGAGCTTGACGGAGTTGGTCTTTTTCCGAGCTTTCCTTGCTGCTCTGGAACTTGTTCCAAGCAAACTCCCACTCTTTTTCCCCGCCTGCAGCCACGGCTTGGCAGTAGACAACAGACCGCAAGTTGGCGTGGATACTGTGTCACACACACACACACACACACCTTGTATTTATTCAATACTTCATTGGGAGTACAGTAGTACATACACGTTTTTGAAGATACAAGTTAATTGTTATGCTTTAGGTTGGGATCAAAAATGTCAGGGTTACGAGTCTCCCCAAATGTAGTTGGCGCAATCCAGAGATATTCAACTGAATTATTTTGGGGGCCACATTTCCAGAAATCTCAGGAGCAGGGGGCCGGACTTCTTCCTTCGCTATTACTGTTATTTTGTATATTCCAGAGGACCAATGTCCTCAACAGTAGACATTAGGGTTGTACGGTCCGTAATATCATCAAAATGTTCAGAGAATCTGGAGAAATCACTGCACGTAAGCGATGATATTAGGGACATTCGATCCCTCAGGCGGTACTGCATCAAAAAGCGACATCAGTGTGTAAAGGATATCACCACATGGGCTCAGGAACACTTCAGAAAACCACTGTCAGTAACTACAGTTTGTCGCTACATCTGTAAGTGCAAGTTAAAACTCTACTATGCAAAGCCAAAGCCATTTATCAGCAACACCCAGAAACGCTGCCGGCTTCGTTGGGCCCGAGCTCATCTAAGATGGACTGATGCAAAGTGGAAAAGTGTTCTGTTGTCTGACGAGTCCACATTTCAAATTGTTTTTGGAAAATGTTATGCTTCAGGTTGGGATCCTCATAAAGTACTGCGGTACTAATGAATTAAAAACGGTACTATGCTACCTTTGAAAAATACCGGTATTTTTTTTCCATCCGCATGCAGGCAAATAAAGGCAATTCTACAGGTTAATAAAGAGGGTGCGTGAAGCACAGTATGAAGGCATTTGGGATTCAAAAATATCGATAAAGTTAACTGTAAAAAAGACTGTCTCTGTAACGCTTGTTTTCCTTTTGTGTCATTGGGTTGCTTGAGTGTAGTTCACTTTTACGACACTGGAGGGGGCATTGAACGCATCATTGCATCAGCAAGCTCTGAAAGTTACGGTGAGCTTCGTTTGTCAATCCTTTAATTGGCAGTGTGCGTCAATACAAAGTGAGTTACTTTATATAGGCTTTAATATCACTTGCTATGTGCTTAAAACTGTACTGCAACTCATTTTGTCCGTTTCATGTGACTGTTTGGCAACGAAGTTGACCGCAACTTTCAGAGCTTGCTGATGCGATGATGTGTTCAATGCCTCCTCCAGTGTCGTGAAAGTGAACTACACTCAAGCAACCCAATGACACAAAAAGAAAACAAGCGTTTCAGAGACAGTCTTTTGTACCGTATTTTTCGGACTATAAGTCGCAGTTTTTTTTCATAAAGTGTTGGTGTGACTTATACTCAGGAGCGACTTATGTGTGAAATTATTAACACATTAGCGTAAAATATCAAATAATATTATTCAGCTCATTCACGTAAGAGACTAGACATATAACATTTCATGGGATTTAGCGATTAGGAGTGACAGATTGTTTGGTAAACGTATAGCATGTTCTATGTGTTATAGTTATTTGAATGACTCTTACCATAATATGTTATGTCAACATACCAGGCACGTTCTCAGTTGGTTATTTATGCGTCATATAACGTACACTTATTCAGCCTGTTGTTCACTATTCTTTATTTATTTTAAATTGCCTTTCAAATGTCTATTCTTGGTGTTGGGTTTTATCAAATACATTTCCCCCAAAAATGCGACTTATACTCCAGTGCGACTTATATATGTTTTTTTCCTTCTTTATTATGCATTTTCGGCCGGTGCGACTTATACTCCGAAAAATAAAGTACATTAACGTTTTAAATACGAAAGTGCCATGCTGCTTTAAAACGGGCCTCCCAAGGGTGGCATGACTAAAGTATTACCGTCTTTGCTTCAAACTGAGCTGAACAATGAAACAACAAGCAGTGAGATCGACAAGTAATATAGTTAACTCGCTCCTCTTTTGTACACATACAGTTACGTAGATTTGGCTTGATGCCAAATATCAGCCGAGTCGAAAACCGGGTTGCCAACCGTCCCTTGGAAAAAAGAATCGTCCCGCATTTAAGATCAAAAGTAAGCGTTACGTATTAAGCTGTCAAGGGATTCACTTTGTCCTGTATTTTTATTTACTAAGTGGCCACCAGAGCCCGTTATTTTGTTTTCATTTTTCCGGGTCGGTGTGCACCGTAAAGTTTATACAAAAAGTGTATACAAGTTCAAATAGAAGTATTCTGCTGTTAATGCTCGCAATAAGCGCAATATTTATGTGAGTGTGTTTGTTTCGTCACTGAGTGCAGTTGGCCCGAGATGGAGCGCACGTCGTCATTCAATGAGGATGTTACACATTCTGTTTGCACCCTTCGATAGGCAAAGATTGATGTGGTTTAAACTATTAGTGGCGTGTCATTTATTCCGCATTAATGAGCTAAGAGTGTGCAACGCTTTTATTTAACAGCAAATGAACACAATGTAGCATACATACAATAACCCCACCTAGCGGAGAGTTACTTCAATAATAAAGCACAATTGAAATGTTGACAGTCGACACAATAAGACAAATATTTTTGTCACAGTAGATTTCATGGTGATGAATGTTGGAGAACTGCTCTATCATAAAGCTGCACACTGAGTTTATTCTGTTTAAGTTAAGCAGGACAGACTCCCGTTAAATAAATGTGTTTATTTGTATTCTGTTAAGTTCAATCAATCAATCAAAGTTTACTTACATAGCCCTTAATAGTCAGACTCCTCTGACTTGCAACACATCTTGTGACATTTTCTGGTCTTTTTGGACGTGTCGGTAGATTAATATAAATGCACGTATAGCTTTTCTAATTGTAGTTAATTTGTGTTTCTCAGTATCATTTTTGTTTTGCTTTTGATTTTTTGTTCGCTGCGGAGTTCATAAAACATGACGTACACATGTGTGACGGACAATTATGCATCACGTCATTGGATACAGGAAGCTGATATCTACCTCAACCAAGCCGTTACTGGAAAGTAAAGCAACTGTAATGTGATATAGTATGCAGTATTTACTGTATGTATATGCTACATAATGTATACAAGTAAGCAATACATTGAGAAGATAATTAATTTGATTTTCTAGTATGTGTGTATTGCTCAAAGTGTAAAATCGGTATTTACTTGTTTTCACTGGTGTTGCTGTTCATCCAGTTGTGGAACATGGTTGTCGCCATGTGGACGCACTCTGGGAGTCCATTGGAACAGGAAACATCGATGGCCGTGATCTGGCTGTGCCTTCAAATGAAACCCAACATATATTAGTCATTTCCAACGTCAAGCCAGTCATTAAGTCATAATGCTAAACACAGAAACACTTAATCCCATATTTCCATGTCTTGTGGTGGAAATTATGTCGTCTTCAGTATTTGTTCATTTTCTTCATACCTTGGTTTTCTTCATTTCACTTCATTAACATGATTTTTTTTACTGCTTCCTTGGATATGTGTTGCATTTTGTCAGATGCTCATTGACAGACGTTTGTTCCAGTGATGGGCTGAACTGAACCAAAATATATATATATATATATATATATATATATATATATATATATATACATATATATATATATATATATATATGTTTGTACATATATATATACATTGTATATACAAACATATATATATATATATATACAAACATATATATATATATATATATATATATATATATATATATATATATATATATATATATATATATATGGCAACACTAAATTGGTCCTAGTGTGTGAATGTGTGTGTGTGAATGTTGTCTGTCTATCTGTGTTGGCCCTGTGATGAGGTGGTGACTTGTCCAGGGTGTACCCCGCCTACCACCCGAATGCAGCTGAGATAAGCTCCAGCACCCCCGCAAACCCCGAAAAGGGACAAGCGGTAGAAAAAAAAAAAAAAATCTATATATATATATATATATATATATCTACATATATATATATATATATATATATATATATATATATATATATATATATATATATATATATATATATATATATATACTATATATCATATATCATCTAATATCATCCGATCATTATGCTTCCGCATAATGATCGGATGATCTTTCTGAGGTTAAATCCCTTTTTGATTGACAGCAAAATGAGCGAATCAGTGATATTGAAATATAAACCACTGCCTGAGCATTTTTCAAGTTTCATTCGGTTTTCCCAAGTTGATATGGAGAATTTTACAATTTTCTTTGTAAAATCTAGCATCTTTTATCTGTCATTGGGGACTGTACTCCTGTTTAGGATGTATCGGAAAATGAGCTTCCCCAATTGAAAGACCAGCAGCGGCCGTGACTATCGCTAGCCAAAGGCTGGACTATATTTGTTCAGCCAGTAGAAATCAGAAACACTTTCAGTCCCTCATTTTTTTGTACAAACCCCGTTTCCATATGAGTTGGGAAATTGTATTAGATGTAAATATAAACGGAATACAATGATTTGCAAATAATTTTCAACCCATATTCAGTTGAATATGCTACAAAGACAACATATTTGATGTTCAAACTGATAAACCTTTTTGTTTTTGCAAATAATCATTAACTTTAGAATTTGATGCCAGCAACGCGTGACAAAGAAGTTGGGAAAGGTGGCAATAAATACTAATAAAGTTGAGGAATGCTCATCAAACACTTATTGGAACATCCCACAGGTGAACAGGCAAATTGGGAACAGGTGGGTGCCATGATTGGGTATAAAAGTAGATTCCATGAAATGCTCAGTCATTCACAAACAAGGATGGGGCAAGGGTCACCACTTTGTCAACAAATGCGTGAGCAAATTGTTGAACAGTTTAAGAAAAACCTTTCTCAACCAGCTATTGCAAGGAATTTAGGGATTTCACCATCTACGGTCTGTAATATCATCAAAGGGTTCAGAGAATCTGGAGAAATCACTGCACGTAAGCAGCTAAGCCCGTGACCTTCGATCCCTCAGGCTGTACTGCATCAACAAGCGACATCAATGTATAAAGGATATCACCACATGGGCTCAGGAACACTTCAGAAACCCACTGTAAGTAACTACAGTTGGTCGCTACATCTGTAAGTGCAAGTTAAAACTCTCCTATGAAAGGCGAAAACCGTTTATCAACAACACCCAGAAACGCCGCCGGCTTCGCTGTGCCTGAGCTCATCTAAGATGGACTGATACAAAGTGGAAAAGTGTTCTGTGGTCTGACGAGTCCACATTTCAAATTGTTTTTGGAAACTCTGGACATTGTGTCCTCCGGACCAAAGAGGAAAAGAACCATCCGGATTGTTATAGGCGCAAAGTTGAAAAGCCAGCATCTGTGATTGTATGGGGGTGTATTAGTGCCCAAGACATGGGTAACTTACACATCTGTGAAGGAGCCAATAATGCTGAAAGGTAAATACAGGTTTTGGAGCAACATATGTTGCCATCCAAGCAACGTTACCATGGACGCCCCTGCTTATTTCAGCAAGACAATGCCAAGCCACGTGTTACATCAACGTGGCTTATTAGTAAAAGAGTGCGGGTACTAGACTGGCCTGCCTGTAGTCCAGACCTGTCTCCCATTGAAAATGTGTGGCGCATTATGAAGCCTAAAATACCACAACGGAGACCCCCGGACTGTTGAACAACTTAAGCTGTACATCAAGCAAGAATGGGAAAGAATTCCACCTGAGAAGCTTAAAAAATGTGTCTCCTCAGTTCCCAAACGTTTACTGAGTGTTGTTAAAAGGAAAGGCCATGTAACACAGTGGTGAACATGCCCTTTCCCAACTACTTTGGCACGTGTTGCAGCCATGAAATTCTAAGTTAATTATTATTTGCAAAAAAAAATAAAGTTTATGAGTTTGAACATCAAATATGTTGTCTTTGTAGTGCTTTCAATTGAATATGGGTTGAAAATGATTTGCAAATCATTGTATTCCGTTTATATTTACATCTAACACAATTTCCCAACTCATATGGAAACGGGGTTCGTACATTGTGTGAAATTGGTACACCTTTGTACCAAACTGAATTGTTCGCACTGAAATATCGGTTTATGAATACATGTAACATTTGCAGACCTAATGGTACTGCAAAATGACAGGTATTAGTACCATGGCAAACAGGGGGAAATATTCTTCCTTACTGTTCGGAATGGTCCCTTGGAACAGCAGAGTGGTCAGTGAAGTTCCTGAAGAAGCCATAGAAGCCTTTAACTTGATCCCGGATATAAGCCTGAAATGAAAACAGTTTTATGGATGCTGTAAGAGCTTTACAAGCAACATTTGCATTGACACCAATGAGGTGGCAAAAATCTGCCGAAAAGAAGACGTGATTTATAGAGCAATGAAACTTAGTCACGTCTGCATGAAACGTGCCTGCATTGGTCCATACACCTCTGAGCGATCAAACATGAGAACAAAGTACTCAAAATTCCAAACTGCTGACTGCCAGGGTATGTAGTCTGTCTCGTTACGAAGAAACGCCGTAAAATTTAGAGCCATAGTCACATCCACCATGTTGGCTCTGAAAGACAAGAAAGGATTCTATCGTCAGTGAGTGAACATATTTGGTAACCACAGAAGAGGACACTAAAACACAGAGATACAACTACTGTAGAGATGCTCCCATCGATCGACCACTGGTCAGCATCGGACCATTTACGTGAAAAATTGTGTGATCGGCCAATCAATGAATGCCTTCAATTTCGAACACAAAGCCGATCCACTCTAGTTGACAATTTATTTATTTTTGGTCCCCCAGCTTACTGAAGCAGTTAGCAGTTAACTGTGTACGTTCATACACAGTGTGGAGCCGCTTCCCTAAGTTAAAAAAAGCATCACCTCCGTTGTGACAAATAAACAACATTTCTTACAGGTATTATTATCACTGCAGAACGAGGCTAAACATGTTATACTCCGAGTAAGAACAAGCAGGAGCAGACAAGAAGGCATGCTAAACCCTAGCTAGCCGCTAAGATAGCTTGAAACAACACAGGAAATAAGTGCTTGGTAAAGTTTAAGAAGTGTTGATGGATAGGGGTGTCGGGAAAATAGATTCACATCCAAATCCCGATTCTTATCTATTATGATGTTCAAATAGATTTTTGAAGAGATGTTTTTAGGCCATTTCTGTGCTTACACGCTGCCATATGTCAGCAGCCAGGAGGAGCTTTTATAACCTGTTTTATAATCATTTATATACCATATATGATATATTGTGAGAATTGGTTTGATTTAAGAAATGTTTTGGAATCGCATCGTCACCTTGAAGGTCACTTATGATTTTCTTCGACATATAAAACATTTCTTTGTGGTTTACATAACATGTAATGGTGGTTCCTTGATCAACATTTGGATAGATTATGTGTTATAGACTATGTTTAAGCCGCTTTCTGACCGTCTCTTCAGAATGCGCCGTTTAGTGGGCGGTCTTATTTACGTACCGGAGTCCTCCTCCAGCCAAGCCTCCTTCTACTGCATCTCCACCCCGTCCACAATGTTGTAGTTTTTAGTGCTTTCTAATCGAGTTTACTGGTAGATAATTATACAAAAACAGTCACAGAGTGTCAGACCTGATTCTGAAATAGCAACAGTGCAGGATTTAAGCATCCATGTGTAATGGAGGCCAGCCATGAATGTGTTGGTAAACCTCACTCCCTGACATCCTTAAGAGCGGTGCTGATTGCCGTGTCGATAGCTTGGGTTTTTAGCTCGGTCGCTAGCACGCTCATGCCAGACGACCCAGGTTCAAGTACCAGGCGGAACGAAAAGTAGGCACTGAATCAGGTGGGTTACACATGTGCATGTTCGAGCCAGTCTGCCCCACAACAAGAGTTAAGTTAAAGTACTAATGATTGTCACACTCACACTAGGTGTGGTGAAATTTGTCCTCTGCATTTGACCCATCCCCTTGTTCACCCCCTGGGAGGTGAGGGGAGCAGTGAGCAGCAGCGGTGGCCGCGCCCGGGAATCATTTTGGTGATTTAACTCCCACTTCCAACCCTTGCTGATGAGTGTCAAGCAGGGAGGTAATGGGTCTCATTTTTATAGTCTTTGGTATGACTCGGCCATGGTTTGAACTCACGACCTACCGATCTCAGGGCGGACACTTTAACCACAAGGCCACTGAGCAGGTGGAGCAAGAGAATAGAGAAAAAGAAGGAACTTATTGACAAAACCTTTAGAGTACAACTGGATAGATATGGCAGACTCAAGAGCTCGGAGCTCTCCAACAGCAAGCAGAGATTTTTGCAAAATTAGGAGTTGCACACGTACCTATCTTGTCAATCTTAGACAAGCTTTTTCTAGGAGTACATTTGCAGGACTGGACTCATTCCCTGCAGAAATGATTGCCTCTGCCAAATGCAAAAAAGAAAGGAAACACCGGAGGCGATGCGAGAGGAGGCAGATGCGAGGCATACGAGCAGGCCTTATTGCGAGCAGTTCCACACAAACCTGCACTACCGAGCCTCCTCCTCGCAAGCGCCCGTTCTCGTGTCAACACAGTGGACGAGATTAAACTACGGATTTTTAACCGCCGTTTAAACAGCTTTGCAATCTCATAACCGAGACTTGGCTGCACGAAAACTTCCCGGACTCAGCACCTGAACTTACAGGCTACTCCATTCATCGGGCAGACCGCAGATCGGACTCCGTTAAGGCTAAAGAAAGCTGGTGTACCGGCGTCACTGTAACACAGAGACACTGCTGCCCAGATGTGGAATTTCTATAACTATATACTGCGGTATAACTATTGTAATTGCTAACTTGCCTGAACCAAGATGCTGCTGTATAGGATTGCTCAACTAAGTGTTGCAAATACGATGACAATAAAGCACCTATCCTATCTAGAAATATCTACTGATGTAACAATAGTAAGGCAAATACGTCACTTGGGTCTCAAATTCTAAACTTTTTGTTAGGTGAAAGTTAGGAAGAAGGCAGGATTGTTTTATAAATATCCCAGCCATGCCTCCATGGTTTGATTTCGCATTTTCGGTACATATGCAGTTCCCAAATACACAAAAACAGGTACCAGTAGGTAAGAATAGTTGGTTTTACATAATGACTTCTTTAAGAATTGCTATCGAGTTGAATTGTGAGTTGTTGTAAGAGTCACATCCTTATATGGAAGTGTCACAAGAAAAAGTAAGCAGATATTAACAGGAAATTAACAAGTAAATTAATATGAATTAGATAATAGGGCTGTGAATTTGACAACAAATCATAATTCAGTTGTATTCCGATTCTTAGTAGACGATTAGGTTTAGAATCGATTCTCGATTCTTGAAATACACTATTTGATATATAAATGATGATAAAACATTTTTGAAACATGTTGTAGGTTACAAAAGTTATTTTTGGCTACTCACGTATGGCAGCAAGCAAGCGCAGAGATGACCTAAAAACGCCTTTTTAAAAATCCATTCTTAAAAATTGTGATATTAAATAAAATTATGATCGATTCAGAATCGTAATTAATAAGAAGTATGTTTAGATATGAATGTGAATTGTGTATGGGCCATAACAGATCCATCCATATATGGGTATACGTGCCAATACCAAGGGTATTGTACCAGTTTAGAATCAATACTAAAGTCGTCAGATATGTTTTTTACAAAATAATTTTTTGGGTCATTTTTGTTCATGTTTATAAATTTAAGGAAATGGGGACTTTGAAGCTAAAAAACAAAATAGTAAAAAATAGCTAAACAAAAGTAAAAACTATCGACATTGTTTTGATCAAAAAATGATATGTAATAAAAGAAAATAAGCAACACGTTTAAACATTGTGTCGATATTGTTACACCGCCAATAGCCCTCACCATAAATACATGAACCACATTTACAGCTAATACATGACATTGGTGATCTCACTAATGGAAGATTGGAATTGTCAGCATAAAACCCTGATCGGAGCATCTGCAGTTACAAGCATGGTGGCGCTATTGATGGATGAGACAAAGTAATAACAATAGTAACACCTTGCCAAATTAAAGACGTCGTCAATAAGCTGCCCTCGGTTCATCACTGGGATGCGCTGAAAAGAAAAAAGAGAAGTTTCACCAACAAAGAACATTTTATGTTATTCAGTCAGACACTGTGAAACCATGAAAACGTAAAAACCATGGTAACCTGAACCCACAAACTTGGATTCCTTTTGATGTGTATTTCTGGTCTTGTCACCCTCTCCCGGGCAGAAGGGCGACACGGCAATGCGGCTGGATCAAAAGAGACGTTGGAGACGCTTAACTGAACCAAAAGTTGCTTAATTACAAGCGAGCATCATTATACAGGACTGCAGTTCCTGGAGGAGAAGATAATGAGGCACTCCTAACTTGGAGAAGCCAAACCATCAGTTGTATATTCCTCCTTCCTGTCTCTGGGTGTGTGCTAAGTCAGGAGAGCACATCCTGACCTTAAAAGGAGATGTTTGTGTGTAAGTGTCTGGAAAACAACTGCTTTAGGTCTTAAATGTTGACGTTGAGCTAGACAGGTAGTCTCTTCTCAAGGATAGGGCTATCACTTTTGCATTCCGAAGTCCCAATTAGGGCCTCTTTCCTACGAGAAGTGATCCAATCCACCTGCGAATGTCAAACTAAGGGACCTTATCTTATTATGTGCTCAAACTGAAATACCACTGTTTAATTAAACTTGGTGCTTTGCTTTCTCCAAGATGAATATGAACATTAACCATATGCAAAACATAATATGAGTTAATTAATTCAACTTTGACATTAAACTAAAACCAGGCGATCGCAAGAAAGACATAAAGAGACGCTAGTTTATGGTCTCATTTTTTTAAATTCAGATTATGATTCATTCTTCATCTAAATGGAAAAATATAAACATCCCAGTGAGAGCAGACATTATACAGTAAGTGATTGTTTTATTATGTTCGTAATTTGTATTTCTTGTTCAGCACATAGCAATAGTGATTCTTGCTGGATCTGCTTATCACGCACCTTCTAAAACTTATTACGTATCCTCCTTATATTCAGGCTCAAAAATAAAAAGTTCTGGATGATCTTTTGTCCCAAAACGTTCTTTGTTGTCTCTCATGAAGTCTGCCATGATTAGTTGTTGTTGTTGAAGGAACAAATTAATGTTTTGATGCTTCTGTGAAATGAATGCTTAAAATGACCAAAGCAGGCAAATATTATATTTTAATATGAATCTGCCTGTTACTACATTACATACACTTACAGCGTGTACATACAGTATATAAAACGTTGATTATGATTTTGGATGTTTTTAGAGCGCTTTATAGGCAAAATAGAGCGAATCCATTACATACATTGTTAGCTGACTTTTGCTGGCGTTTATTTACTAGTTAGAATACATAAAAAAAGAAAAACATATGTGTTCTTGTCTTCCATAAAGATTGTGAATGATAGAAAACATTCCAAAAAAGTGCAGTTCCTCTTTAAAGATAAGATACCATATTGGAGTGAAAAAATGATATTGGGATAACTAACAAAACTGAGTTACAATACTACAATGTGCATTTGCCCAAGTCAGGCGTGTCAAACTCGTTTTCATGGAAGGCCACATCTCAGTTATGGTTGCCCTTTTAACAGTGATTCATATACAGTATGACTATAAATGTGTATATATAAAACGTGTATAATTGTCTCTCTTTTTTTTACGTACGCTGTACAAAACCAAATCTGTAGATTGTACTGTATAAAACTGGCAGCTCAGTCGCCACAATTTTAACTTAATTTTTTGCAGTTTTTAAAAAATTTTTTTACAGCATATAAAATAAGAAAAATACATTGCATTAAATTAAATGGAATGGATTGGAAAAACGGTGCTACTGTTTTTTTTAACGTAAAAATTCATGCAATTTTTTTATACTGTGAAATCTACGGTTGTTGTGTTTTATAGTGTATTATTACTCTATATTGAAAGTGGATTTTACTGTAAAAAATGTTTACTGTAAATGTTTTACAGTTTCTTTACTTGCTTTGAAATCGTAAATCAAGCAGATATTTAAGTATTTATCTTTATTTGATTGTTTTGAAATGTGTGATGATGATTAAAGTGTAAAATATATGTAATTGTACGCAGTACATTTATTTTTGGAATACATTTATTCAGAAAAGATCTGGCCCCCGTGCCTTCAGTTTGACACCTTTGTCTTACCAGGTGATTTCTGACATGTTACTGTATGTTGTACAAAGTAAGGTTTGGTACCAAATTTTGTACTTTATTTAGGTACCAACTAGGGTTGTACGGTATACCGGTAATAGTATAGTAGTAATGAATAATTTTCTAAAAAGTACCGGTCCCCCCACCCCCCCATGCCCACGTCGTGTCATTGCTGGTTTTACGAGCAGAGGAGCATGTTTGGCAGCGCACAATCACAGAGTACTTACAAGCAGACGCAGTGTGTAGACAGAAAAAGGAGAACGGACGCATTTTGGCTTAAAAAGTAAAGATAAAGGTGAAGTTATAACACTGAAACGCCCTCAGGAAGAGGTGCTTTAAGACATGGCTAGCTAGCTAGCTAGCAGCTAAAGTCCAGCCCCAGTCGGCAGTGTTTTAGCTACTTCTAAATCACTAATCCTTGTCTCCATGGTGACAAATAAGGTAAGTTTCTTACAAGTACCATTATCACTGCAGGACGAGGAATAGCTAAACATGTTTCACTACACACCGGAGCTCACCGGCGTCAAAATGTAAACAAACACCATGGGTGGATCTACACCTAACATCCATTGTAATGATACCAACCACAGGGGCGATACTACTATGATTATGTCGATATTTTTTGGCATCACATCTTCTTTCGTTTTTTTTAAAATGTATATTATATTTTTAAACTCAGGAAATATGTCCCTGGACACATGAGGACTTTGAATATGACCAATGTATGATCCTGTAACTACTTGGTATCGGATTGATACCTACATTTGTGGTATCATCCAAAACTAATGTAAAGTATCAAACAACAGAAGAATAAGTGATTATTACATTTTAACAGAAGCGTAGATAGAACATGTTAAAAGAGAAAGTAAGCAGATATTAACAGTAAATGAACAAGTAGATTAATAATTCATTTTCTACCACTTGTCCTTAATAATTTTGACAAAATAGAATGATAAATGACACAATATGTTACTGCATATGTCAGCAGACTAAATTAGGAGCCTTTGTTTGTTTACTTACTAATAAAAGACAAGTTGTCTTGTATGTTTACTATTTTATTTAAGGACAAACTTGCAATAAGAAACATATGTTTAATGTACCGTAAGATTTGTAGTTAAAATAAAGCCAATAACGCAATTTTTTGTGATCCTCTTTATCAAGAAAAGTATCGAAAAGTATCGAAATAATTTTAGTACCGGTACCAAAATATTGGTATTGGGACAACACTAGTACCAACCAAATTCCATTGGTATTACCGATTCATGTCAAATCAAACGGTACCATAGTTTGATAACTTTGTTGCTCGAGACGTCCCGTTTGGTTGCAAACCGCACCGGCTCAAGCACAAAACAAGACTGCCAGATTCAACTTGGCAAAGAATACTTCCTGACTACAGCGACACACGTAGGACAAAATGAAATAAATGTATACTTGCAAATCTAATGATACTCAGAAGTGTGACAAAACAAAACACAATTGCTATTGAATGTTACATTAAAAATACATTTTATCAATAAACAAATTAATGTTGATTTATACATGAACACTAGTATTGAGTACCAGTATTGATCCGCAGGTACCTAGAATTGGTACTGTATTCTGTACTGCCAGTACAAACGCAAGTGTACTATTGCAGTAAAACCACTCAAGCCAACTAATTATTTCTAAGAAAACTTCAAATAAATTCAACATACAAACCCCGTTTCCATATGAGTTGGGAAATTGTGTTAGATGTAAATATAAACGGAATACAATGATTTGCAAATCATTTTCAACCCATATTCAGTTGAATGCACTACAAAGATAAGATATTTGATGTTCAAACTCATAAACTTTATTTTTTTTTGCAAATAATTAACTTAGAATTTCATGGCTGCAACACGTGCCAAAGTAGTTGGGAAAAGGCATGTTCACCATTTTGTTACATGGCATTTCCTTTTAACAACACTCAGTAAACGTTTGGGAACTGAGGAGACACATTTTTTAAGCTTCTCAGGTGGAATTCTTTCCCATTCTTGCTTGATGTACAGCTTAAGTTGTTCAACAGTCCGGGGGTCTCCGTTGTGGTATTTTAGGCTTCATAATGCGCCACACATTTTCAACGGGAGACAGGTCTGGACTACAGGCAGGCCAGTCTAGTACCCGCACTCTTTTACTATGAAGCCACGTTGATGTAACACGTGGCTTGGCATTGTCTTGCTGAAATAAGCAGGGGCGTCCATGGTAAAGTTGCTTGGATGGCAACATATGTTGCTCCAAAACCTGTATGTACCTTTCAGCATTAATGGCGCCTTCACAGATGTGTAAGTTACCCATGTCTTGGGCACTAATACACCCCCATACCATCACAGATGCTGGCTTTTCAACTTTGCGCCTATAACAATCCGAATTATTATTTTACTCTTTGACGTCCACAGTTTCCAAAAACTATTTGAAATGTGGACTCGTCAGACCACAGAACACTTTTCCACTTTGTATCAGTCCATCTTAGATGAGCTCGGGCCCAGCGAAGCCGACGGCGTTTCTGGGTGTTGTTGATAAACGGTTTTCGCCTTGCATAGGAGAGTTTTAACTTGCACTTACAGATGTAGCGACCAACTGTAGTTACTGACAGTGGGTTTCTGAAGTGTTCCTGAGCCCATGTGGTGATATCCTTTACACACTGATGTCGCTTGTTGATGCAGTACAGCCTGAGGGATCGAAGGTCACGGGCTTAGCTGCTTACGTGCAGTGATTTTTCCAGATTCTCTGAACCCTTTGATGATATTACGGAGCGTAGATGGTGAAATCCCTAAATTCCTTGCAATAGCTGGTTGAGAAAGGTTTTTCTTAAACTGTTCAACAACTTGCTCACGCATTTGTTGACAAAGTGGTGACCCTCGCCCCATCCTTGTTTGTGAATGACTGAGCATTTCATGGAATCTACTTTTATACCCAATCATGGCACCCACCTGTTCCCAATTTGCCTGTTCACCTGTGGGATGTTCCAAATAAGTGTTTGATGAGCATTCCTCAACTTTATCAGTATTTATTGCCACCTTTCCCAACTTCTTTGTCACGTGTTGCTGGCATTAAATTCTAAAGTTAATGATTATTTGCAAAAAAAAAAAAAGTTTATCAGTTTGAACATCAAATATGTTGTCCTTGTAGCATATTCAACTGAATATGGGTTGAAAATGATTTGCAAATCATTGTATTCCGTTTATATTTACATCTAACACAATGTCCCAACTCATATGGAAACGGGGTTTGTAAATACAATAATGCAGTGACAGCTTGGCTTAGTACGCACCTGGGGGTTGGATAGCAGCTGCATGAGGAGGCGGTCCCAGTTATTTGGGTCGTAATTGACCCGGTAGTATCCAACACAACCAACATTGGCCAGGATCCACTCTCCTTCCTTGGAGATGAATGGGTCTTTTGTAACTGTGAACAATATTGGTCAGAAGTATTTATGAAGCCATAAGAAGCCAAATAGGTATATTTACATGTGACACTATTTGTTACCTGCCTCGTTGTTTTCCAGCCACACCAGAGAAGTTGCCGATGTATTTGACGACACTCGGATTGGGATGGACCACAACAGACTGAGCAGAATGTTAGCAAGTGAGTGGACTGAAGGATAGGAGTCATTATTCATTAAAATACACAATTTTTAACTGCATTAAAACAACTCCGTAACAAATCAATTTGCTACCACACACATTATGTAAACATCTTCTTCCCAGTCAGACTAAAAAACACCGCTCTATAAAAATACTCACACTATGGCACCTTGTTTTTGTTAGTAATCTTTCAAACGACCTTACAAAAACCGAATCATATAGAAACTGAACATGATTCCATAAGAAATCATGTTTTGCTAGAAATGTAATTTAGGTAGAAATTGCATGTGAATGCTGAAAAGCCAAACCCAAACTGAAATTCTAAGCGTAAGCACGCTAGCCAGATAGCGTTAAGTAACAAAATATATGACACTT